>NC_090398.1:72147258-72272258 GCF_036365525.1 Heterodontus francisci | reverse complement strand
GTTCCTCCACCACATTCTAACCCCGGTCATCCCATTTGTGCTGATTCTGCTGCTCAACGCTCTCACCGTCAGACACATTTTAGTGAGCAGCAGAGGACGCAGGAGACTCCGGGTTCACAGCAGTGGGGAGAGTCACAGAGACCCCGAGATGGAGAGTCGAAGGAAATCTATCATTTTACTGTTAGTTATCTCTGGGAATTTCATGCTGTTGTGGGCCCTGTTAATGGTGTATTCTATATGGTGGAGGATGTGGTATTTGGGCTATCGGTCTGCTAATCTCCCTGATTTTCTGCTGGAATTGTCCTTCATGCTGCAGCTCCTGAGCTGCTCCACAAACACTGTGATTTACGCCGTGACCCAGACTCAGTTCAGAGAGCAGGTGAAGAATGTGCTGAAATATCCCTTTAATACAATTGTTAAGTTAATTAAATAATCAGAGGAGGGGGAGGGGCCTGTCACCATGGAGACAGAGCGGGGGAGGAGCCTGTCACCATGGAGACAGAGCGGGGGAGGGGACTGTCACCATGGAGACAGAGCGGGGGAGGGGGCTCTCACCATGGAGACAGAGCGGGGGAGGGGCCTGTCACCATGGAGACAGAGCGGGGGAGGGACATGTCACCATGGAGACAGAGCGGGGGAGGGGCCTCTCACCATGGAGACAGAGCGGGGGAGGGGCCTCTCACCATGGAGACAGAGCGGGGGAGGGGACTGTCACCATGGAGACAGAGCGAAGGAGGGGCCTCTCACCATGGAGACAGAGCGGGGGAGGGGACTGTCACCATGGAGACAGAGCGGGGGAGGGGCCTCTCACCATGGAGACAGAGCGGGGGAGGGGCCTCTCACCATGGAGACAGAGCGGGGGAGGGGCCTCTCACCATGGAAACAGAGCGGGGTAGGGGACTGTCACCATGGAGACAGAGCGGGGGAGGGGCCTCTCACCATGGAGACAGAGCGGGGGAGGGGACTGTCACCATGGAGACAGAGCGGGGGAGGGGACTGTCACCATGGTGACAGAGCGGGGGAGGGGACTGTCACCATGGAGACAGAGCGGGGGAGGGGCCTCTCACCATGGAGACAGAGCGGTGGAGGGGACTGTCACCATGGAGACAGAGCGGGGGAGGGGCCTCTCACCATGGAGACAGAGCGGGGGAGGGGACTGTCACCATGGAGACAGAGCGGGGGAGGGGCCTCTCACCATGGAGACAGAGAGGGGGAGGGGCCTCTCACCATGGAGACAGAGGGGGGGAGGGGCCTCTCACCATGGAAACAGAGCGGGGTAGGGGACTGTCACCATGGAGACAGAGCGGGGGAGGGGCCTCTCACCATGGAGACAGAGCGGGGGAGGGGACTGTCACCATGGAGACAGAGCGGGGGAGGGGCCTCTCACCATGGAGACAGAGCGGGGGAAGGGACTGTCACCATGGAGACAGAGCGGGGGAGGGGACTGTCACCATGGAGACAGAGCGGGGGAGTGGACTGTCACCATGGAGACAGGGCGGGGGAGGGGACTGTCACCATGGAGACAGAGCGGGGGAGGGGACTGTCACCATGGAGACAGAGCAGCGGAGGGGACTGTCACCATGGAGAAAGAGCGGGGGAGGGGACTGTCACCATGGAGACAGAGCGGGGGAGGGGACTGTCACCATGGTGACAGAGCGGGGGAGGGGACTGTCACCATGGAGACAGAGCGGGGGAGGGGCCTCTCACCATGGAGACAGAGCGGGGGAGGGGACTGTCACCATGGAGACAGAGCGGGGGAGGGGCCTCTCACCATGGAGACAGAGCGGGGGAGGGGACTGTCACCATGGAGACAGAGCGGGGGAGGGGCCTGTCACCATGGAGACAGAGAGGGGGAGGGGCCTCTCACCATGGAGACAGAGAGGGGGAGGGGCCTCTCACCATGGCGACAGAGAGGGGGAGGGGACTGTCACCATGGAGACAGAGCGGGGGAGGGGACTGTCACCATGGAGACAGAGCGGGGGAGGGGACTGTCACCATGGAGACAGAGCGGGGGAGGGGACTGTCACCATGGAGACAGAGCGGGGGAGGGGCCTGTCACCATGGAGACAGAGCGGGGGAGGGGACTGTCACCATGGAGAAAGAGCGGGGGAGGGGACTGTCATCATGGAGACAGAACGGGGCGGGGCCTGTTTCCAGGGTGACGCTGGAGTGGGGGCGGGGTCTGTTTCCAGGGTGACGGAGGAGTGGGGGCGGGGTCTGTTTCCAAGGTAACGGGAATGGGGGCGGGTCTGTTTCCAGAGTGACGGGAGTGGGGGGCGGGGTCTGTTTCCAGAGTGACGGGAGTGGGGGCGGGGTCTGTTTCCAAGGTGATGGCGAATGGGGGCGGGGTCTGTTTCCAGAGTGACGGGAGTGGGGGCGGGGTCTGTTTCCACAGTGACGGGAGTGGGGGGCGGGGTCTGTTTCCAGAGTGACGGGAGTGGGGGCGGGGTCTGTTTCCAAGGTGACGGCAAATGGGGGCGGGGTCTGTTTCCAGAATGACATGAGTGGGGGCGGGGTCTGTTACCAAGGTGACAGGAGTGGGGGAGGGGTCTGTTTCCAGGGTGACGGGAGTGGGGGCGGTGTCTGTTGCCTGAGTGACGGGAGTGGGGGCGGGGTCAGTTTCCAGGGTGACGGGAGTGGGGGCGGGGTCTGTTTCCAGAGTGACGGGAGTGGGGGCCGGGTCTGTTTCCAGAGTGACGGGAGTGGGGGCGGGGTCTGTTTCCAGGGTGACGGGAGTGGGGGAGGCGTCTGCTTCCAGAGTGACGGAGTGGGGGCGGGGTCTGTATCCAGAATGACAGGAGTGGGGGCGGGCTCTGTTACCAAGGTGACAGGAGTGTGGGCGGGGTCTGTTTCCAGGGTGACGGGAGTGGGGGCGGGGTCTGTTGCCTGAGTGACGGGAGTGGGGGCGGTGTCTGTTTCCAGAGTGACGGGAGTGGGGGCGGGGTCTGTTTCCAGAGTGACGGGAGTGGGGGCGGGGTCTGTTGCCTGAGTGACGGGCGTGGGGGCGGGGTCTGTTTCCAGAGTGACGGGAGTGGGGGCGGGGTCTGTTTCCAGAGTGACGGGAGTGAGGGCGGGGTCTGTTTCCAGAGTGACGGGAGTGGGGGCGGGATCTGTTTCCAGGGTGACGGGAGTGGGGGCGGGGTCTGTTTCCGGAGTGACGGGAGTGGGGGCGGGGTCTGTTGCCTGGGTGATGGCGAATGGGGGCGGGGTCTGTTTCCAGAATGACAGGAGTGGGGGCGGGGTATGTTACCAAGGTGACAGGAGTGTGGGCGGGGTCTGTTTCCAGGGTGACGGGAGTGGGGGCGGGGTATGTTGCCTGAGTGACGGGAGTGGGGGCGGGGTCTGTTTCCAGGGTGACGGGAGTGGGGGCGGGGTCTGTTTCCAGGGTGACGGGAGTGTGGGCGGGGTCTGTTACCAGGGTGATGGGAGTGGGGGCGGGGTCTGTTTCCAGGGTGACGGGAGTGGGGACGGGGTCTGTTTCCAGGGTGACGGGAGTGGGGCCGGGTTCTGTTTCCAGGGTGACGGGAGTGGGGGCTTGGTCTGTTTCCAGGGTGACGGGAGTGTGGGCGGGGTCTGTTTCCAGGGTGACGGGAGTGGGGGCGGGATCTGTTTCCAGGGTGACGGGAATGGGGGCGGGGTCTGTTTCCAGGGTGACGCGAATGGAGGCGGGGTCTGTTTCCAGGGTGACGCGAGTGGGGGCGGGGTCTGTTACCAAGCTGACGGAGTGGGGGCGGGGTCTGTTTCCGGAGTGACGGGAGTGGGAGCGGGGTCTGTTTCCGGAGTGACGGGAGTTGGGGCGGGGCCTGTTTCAAGGGTGACGGGTGTGGGGGCGGGGTCTGTTACCAAGGTGACGGGAGTAGGGGCGGGGTCTGTTTCCGGAGTGACGGGAGTGGGGGCGGGGCCTGTTTCCAGTGTGATGGGAGTGGGGCGGGGTCTGTTACCAAGTTGACGGGAGTGGGGGTGGGGTCTGTTTCCAGGGTGACGGGAGTTGGTGGCGGGGTCTGTTACCAAGGTGACGGGAGTGGGGGCGGGGTCTGTTACCAAGGTGACGGGAGTGAGGGCGGGGTCTGTTACCAAGGTGACGGGAGTGGGGACGGGGTCTGTTTCCAGGGTGACTGGAGTGGGGGCGGGGTCTGTTACCAGGGTGACGGGAGTGGTGGCGGGGTCTGTTTCTATGGTGACGGGAGTGGGGGCGGGGTCTGTTTCCAGGGTGACGGAGTGGGGGCGGGGTCTGTTTCCAGGGTGACGGGAGTGGGGGCGGGGTCTGTTTCCAGGGTGACCGGAGCGGGTGCGGGGTCTGTTTCCAGGGTGACGGGAGGGGGGGCGGGGTCTGTTTCCAGGGTGACGGGAGTGGGGGTGGGGTCTGTTTCCAGGGTGACGGGAGTGGGGACGGGGTCTTTTACCAAGGTGACGGGAGTGGGGGCGGGGTCTGTTTCCAGGGTGAGGGGGGTGGGGGCGGGGTCTGTTTCCAGGGAGACGGGAGTGGGGGCGGGGTCTGTTTCCAGGGTGACGGGAGTGGGGGCGGGGTCTGTTTCCAGGGTGACGGGAGTGGGGGCGGGGTCTGAATCTTTCTGATTCTTTTATAATCCCTTTCAAACTAAAAGAATCCTGATAATTATTGATAATAATTTATAAACATTTACTGACCTTTACAACCTTTATAAACTGTTTATAATTCTTCCTCTCACTTTGTAAATCTTTATAATCTTTATGATTGTCTGTGATTTATTATCCTTTATGAGACTTTATTCTCATTTATAATCTGTTCCATTCACTGCCCTGGACAGAAAACATTGAAAATGATCCCCGTCGATTACTCTCAATTCAAACAGATCACAGAGCATATCATTGAAAATGGCCGTGCCACATGTCACGTAAAATGGCCGCAGTGAAGGTGACATCAAACAGACCACAGAGCATAACATTGAAAATGGCCGTGCCACATGTCACGTAAAATGGCCGCAGTGAAGGTGACATCAAACAGACCACAGAGCATAACATTTAAAATGGCCGCAGCACATGTCACGTAAAATGGCCGCAGTGAAGGTGACATCAAACAGACCACGGAGCATAACATTTAAAATGGACGCAGTGACGGTGACATCAAACAGACCACAGTGCATATCATTTAAAATGGCCGTACCACATGTCACGTAAAATGGTCGCAGTGAAGGTGACATCAAACAGACCACAGAGCACGTCATTTAGAATGGCCGCAGCACATGTCGCTTAAAATGGCCACGGTGCAGGTGACATCAAACAGACAACAGTGCAAATCATCAGATCGAAGTGGCCTTTGTTAAAACCAGCTGGAGTGGTACTGAGTCCCACACACACACCAGGAAACAGCCAATTCAATCCAGACCTCTATTAATGCCAGCTGGAGTGGTACTGAGCGCCACGCACACACCAGATAAGAGCCAATTGAATTTGAGACTATATTAATACCAGCTGGAGTGGTACTGAGGCTCATTCACACGCCGGGAAAGAACCAATTCAATCCAGGCCCCTATTAATACCAGCTGGAGTACAATTAAGTCCCATTTACACACCAGGAAAGAGCCAATTCAATCCAGGTCTCTATTAATACCAGCTGGAGAGGGACTGAGTCTCACTCACACACGGGGAAAGAGCAAATTCAATACTGGCCTCTATTAATACCAGCTGGAGTGGCACTGAGTCCCACTCACACCAGGAGAGAGCCAATTCAATCGAGGCTCATATCAATACCAGCAGGAGTGGTATTGAGTCCCACTCACACACCAATGAAGAGCCAATTCAATCCAGGCCTCTATTTATACCAGCTGGAGTGGTACTGAGCCCCACTCACACACCTGAAAAGTGTCAAAACCATCCAGGCCTCTATTAATAGCAGCTGGAGTGGTACTGAGTCCCACTCACACACCAGGAAAGAGGGAATTCAATCCAGGCCTCTATTAATGCCAGCTGGAGTGGTATTGAGTCCCACTCAAACACCAGGAAAGAGGCAATTCTATCCAGGCCTCTATTAATGCCAGCTGGAGTGGTACTGAGCCCCACTCACGAACCAGGAAAGAGCCAATTCAAACCAGGCCTCCAAAAATACCAGCTGGAGTGGTACTGAGCCCCACTCACACCAGGAAAGAGCCAATTCAATCCAGGACTCCATTAATACTAGCTAGAATGGTACTGAGTCCCACTCACACACTCAGAAAGAGCCAGTTCAAACCAGCCCTCTATTATTTCCAGCTGGAGTGGTACTGAGTCCCACTCACACACCAGCAAAGAGCCAATTCAATCCAGGCCTCTATTTATACCAGCTGGAGTGGTACTGAGCCCCACTCACACACCAGGAAAGAGCCAATTCAATCCAGGTCTCTATTAATACCAGCTGGAGTGGTACTGAGCCCCACTCACACACCAGGAAAGAGCCAATTCAAACCAGGCCTCCAAAAATACCAGCTGGAGTGGTACTGAGCCCCACTCACACACCAGCAATGAGCCAATTCAATCCAGGCCTCTATTTATACCAGCTGGAGTGGTACTGAGCCCCACTCACACACCAGGAAAGAGCCAATTCAATCCAGGTCTCTATTAATACCAGCTGGAGTGGTACTGAGTCCCACTCACACACCTGGAAAGAGCCAATTCAATCCAGACCTCTATTAATACCAGCTGGAGTGGTACTGAGCCCCACTCACGAACCAGGAAAGAGCCAATTCGATTGAAACCTCGATGAACACCAGCTGGAGTGGTACTGAGTCCCCCTCACACACCAGGAAAGAACCAATTCAGTCCTGACCTCTATTAATACCAGCTGGAGAGGTACTGAGTCCCACTCACACACCAGGAAGGAGGCAATTCAATCCAGACCTCTTAATACCAGCTGGAGTGGGACTGAGTCCCACTCACACACCAGGAAAGAGCAAATTCAGTCCTGACCTCTATTAATACCAGCTGGAGTGGTACTGAGTCCCACTCACACACCAGGAAAGAGGCAATTCAATCCAGGCCTCGATAAAAACAAGCTGGAGTGGCACTGAGTCTCACTCAAACACCAGGAAAGAGCCTAAATCAATCCAGACCTCTATTAATACCAGCTGGAGTGGTACTGAGTCTCACTCAAACACCAGGAAAGAGCCTAAATCAATCCAGACCTCTATTAATACCAGCTGGAGTGATACTGAGCCCCACTCACACACCAGAAAAGAGCCAAATCAATCCAGACCTCTATTAATACCAGCTGGAGTGGTACTGAGTCCCACGCACACACCAGGAAAGAGGCAATTCAATCCACACCTCTAAAAATACCAGCTGGAGTGGTACTGAGTCCCACTCACACACCAGGAAAGAGGCAATTCAATCCACACCTCTAAAAATACCAGCTGGAGTGGTACTGAGCCCCACTCACACACCAGGAAAGAGTCAATTCAAACCAGGCCACTATTAATACCAGCTGGAGTGGAACTGAGTCCCACTCACACACCAGGAAAGAGCCAATTCAGTCCTGACCTCTATTAATACCAGCTGGAGTGGTACTGAGCCCCACTCACACACCAGGAGAGAGTCAATTCAATCCAGGTCTCTATTAATACCAGCTGGAGTGGCACTGAGTCCCATTCACACAACAGGAAAGAGCCAATTCAATCCAGTCCTCAATTAATACCAGCTGGAGTGGTACTGAGTCCCACTCTCACACCAGGAAAGAGCCAATTAAATCCAGACCCATATTAATACCAGCTGGAGTGGTACTGAGTCCCACTCTCACACCAGGACAGAGCCAATTCAATCCAGGTCTCTATTAATACCAGCTGGAGTGGCACTGAGTCCCATTCACACACCAGGAAAGAGCCAATTAAATCCAGTCCTCAATTAATACCAGCTGGAGTGGTACTGAGTCCCACTCTCACACCAGGAAAGAGCCAATTAAATCCAGACCCATATTAATACCAGCTGGAGTGGTATGAGTCCCACTCTCACACCAGGAAAGAGTCAATTCAATCCAGGTCTCTATTAATACCAGCTGGAGTGGCACTGAGTCCCATTCACACACCAGGAAAGAGCCAATTAAATCCAGTCCTCAATTAATACCAGCTGGAGTGGTACTGAGTCCCACTCACACACCAGGACAGAGCCAATTCAAATCAGGTTTCTATTAATACCAGCTGGAGTGGTACTGAGTCCCACACTCACACCCGGAGAGAGTCAATTCAATCCAGGTCTCTTTTAATACCAGCTGGAGTGGTCCTGAGTCCCACTCTCACACCAGGACAGAGCCAATTCAAATCAGGTTTCTATTAATACCAGCTGGAGTGGTACTGAGTCCCACTCTCACACCAGGAGAGAGTCAATTCAATCCAGGTCTCTATTAATACCAGCTGGAGTGGTACTGAGTCCCACTCACACACCAGGAAAGAGCCAATTAAATCCAGACCACTATTAATACCAGCTGGAGTGGCACTGAGCCCCACTCACACACCAGGAAAGAGCCAATTTAATCCAGACCTCAATTAATACCAGCTGGAGTGGTACTGAGTCCCACTCACACACCAGGAAAGAGCCAATTAAATCCAGACCACTATTAATAACAGCTGGAGTGGTACTGAGTCCCACTCACTCACCAGGAAAGAGCCAATTAAATCCAAACCACTATTAATAACTGCTGAAGTGGTACTGAGTCCCACTCACTCACCAGGAAAGAGCCAATTAAACCCAGACCACTATTAATACCAGCTGGAGTGGTACTGAGCCTCACCCACACACCAGGAAAGAGCCAATTAAATCCAGACCTCAATTAATACCAGCTGGAGTGGTACTGAGTCCCACTCACACACCAGGAAAGAGCCTAAATCAATCCAGACCTCTATTAATACCAGCTGGACTGGTACTGAGTCCCACTCACACACCAGGAAAGAGCCAATTAAATCCAGACCCATATTAATACCAGCTGGAGTGGTATGAGTCCCACTCTCACACCAGGAAAGAGTCAATTCAATCCAGGTCTCTATTAATACCAGCTGGAGTGGTACTGAGTCCCACTCACACACCAGGACAGAGCCAATTCAAATCAGGTTTCTATTAATACCAGCTGGAGTGGTACTGAGTCCCACTCTCACACCCGGAGAGAGTCAATTCAATCCAGGTCTCTTTTAATACCAGCTGGAGTGGTCCTGAGTCCCACTCTCACACCAGGACAGAGCCAATTCAAATCAGGTTTCTATTAATACCAGCTGGAGTGGTACTGAGTCCCACTCTCACACCAGGAGAGAGTCAATTCAATCCAGCTCTCTATTAATACCAGCTGGAGTGGTACTGAGTCCCACTCACACACCAGGAAAGAGCCAATTAAATCCAGACCACTATTAATACCATTTGGAGTGGCACTGAGCCCCACTCACACACCAAGAAAGAGCCAATTTAATCCAGACCTCAATTAATACCAGCTGGAGTGGTACTGAGTCCCACTCACACACCAGTAAAGAGCCAATTAAATCCAGACCACTATTAATAACAGCTGGAGTGGCACTGAGCCCCACTCACACACCAAGAAAGAGCCAATTTAATCCAGACCTCAATTAATACCAGCTGGAGTGGTCCTGAGTCCCACTCTCACACCAGGACAGAGCCAATTCAAATCAGGTTTCTATTAATACCAGCTGGAGTGGTACTGAGTCCCACTCTCACACCAGGAGAGAGTCAATTCAATCCAGCTCTCTATTAATACCAGCTGGAGTGGTACTGAGTCCCACTCACACACCAGGAAAGAGCCTAAATCAATCCAGACCTCTATTAATACCAGCTGGACTGGTACTGAGTCCCACTCACACACCAGGAAAGAGGCAATTCAATCCACACCTCTAAAAATACCAGCTGGAGTGGTACTGAGCCCCACTCACACACCAGGAAAGATTCAATTCAAACCAGGCCTCTATTAATACCAGCTGGAGTGGAACTGAGTCTCACTCACACACCAGTAAAGAGTCAATTCAAACCAGGCCTCTATTAATACCAGCTGGAATGGTACTGAGCCCCACTCACACACCAGGAAAAATTTAATTCAAACCAGGCCTCTATTAATACCAGCTGGAGTGGAACTGAGTCCCACTCACACACCAGGAAAGAGTCAATTCAAACCAGGCCACTATTAATACCAGCTGGAGTGGAACTGAGTCCCACTCACACACCAGGAAAGAGCCAATTCAGTCCTGACCTCTATTAATACCAGCTGGAGTGGTACTGAGCCCCACTCACACACCAGGAAAGAGTCAATTCAATCCAGGTCTCTATTAATACCAGCTGGAGTGGCACTGAGTCCCACTCACACACCAGGAAAGAGCCAATTAAATCCAGACCCATATTAATACCAGCTGGAGTGGTACTGAGTCCCACTCTCACACCAGGACAGAGCCAATTCAAACCATGTTTCTATTAATACCAGCTGGAGTGGTACTGAGTCCCACTCTCACACCAGGAGAGAGTCAATTCAATCCAGGTCTCTATAAATACCAGCTGGAGTGGTACTGAGTCCCACTCACACACCTGGAAAGAGGCAATTCAATCCAGGCCTCGATAAAAACAAGCTGGAGTGGCACTGAGTCTCACTCAAACACCAGGAAAGAGCCTAAATCAATCCATACCTCTATTAATACCAGCTGGAGTGGTACTGAGTCTCACTCAAACACCAGGAAAGAGCCTAAATCAATCCAGACCTCTATTAATACCAGCTGGAGTGGTACTGAGCCCCACTCACACACCAGAAAAGAGCCAAATCAATCCAGACCTCTATTAATACCAGCTGGAGTGGTACTGAGTCCCACTCACGAACCAGGAAAGAGCCAATTCGATTGAAACCTCGATGAACACCAGCTGGAGTGGTACTGAGTCCCCCTCACACACCAGGAAAGAACCAATTCAGTCCTGACCTCTATTAATACCAGCTGGAGAGGTACTGAGTCCCACTCACACACCAGGAAAGAGGCAATTCAATCCAGACCTCTTAATACCAGCTGGAGTGGGACTGAGTCCCACTCACACACCAGGAAAGAGCCAATTCAGTCCTGACCTCTATTAATACCAGCTGGAGTGGTACTGAGTCCCACTCAAACACCAGGAAAGAGGCAATTCAATCCAGGCCTCGATAAAAACAAGCTGGAGTGGCACTGAGTCTCACTCAAACACCAGGAAAGAGCCTAAATCAATCCAGACCTCTATTAATACCAGCTGGAGTGGTACTGAGTCTCACTCAAACACCAGGAAAGAGCCTAAATCAATCCAGACCTCTATTAATACCAGCTGGAGTGATACTGAGCCCCACTCACACACCAGAAAAGAGCCAAATCAATCCAGACCTCTATTAATACCAGCTGGAGTGGTACTGAGTCCCACGCACACACCAGGAAAGAGGCAATTCAATCCACACCTCTAAAAATACCATCTGGAGTGGTACTGAGTCCCACTCACACACCAGGAAAGAGGCAATTCAATCCACTTCTCTAAAAATACCAGCTGGAGTGGTACTGAGCCCCACTCACACACCAGGAAAGAGTCAATTCAAACCAGGCCACTATTAATACCAGCTGGAGTGGAACTGAGTCCCACTCACACACCAGGAAAGAGCCAATTCAGTCCTGACCTCTATTAATACCAGCTGGAGTGGTACTGAGCCCCACTCACACACCAGGAGAGAGTCAATTCAATCCAGGTCTCTATTAATACCAGCTGGAGTGGCACTGAGTCCCATTCACACAACAGGAAAGAGCCAATTCAATCCAGTCCTCAATTAATACCAGCTGGAGTGGTACTGAGTCCCACTCTCACACCAGGAAAGAGCCAATTAAATCCAGACCCATATTAATACCAGCTGGAGTGGTGCTGAGTCCCACTCTCACACCAGGACAGAGCCAATTCAATCCAGGTCTCTATTAATACCAGCTGGAGTGGCACTGAGTCCCATTCACACACCAGGAAAGAGCCAATTAAATCCAGTCCTCAATTAACACCAGCTGGAATGGTACTGAGTCCCACTCTCACACCAGGAAAGAGCCAATTAAATCCAGACCCATATTAATACCAGCTGGAGTGGTATGAGTCCCACTCTCACACCAGGAAAGAGTCAATTCAATCCAGGTCTCTATTAATACCAGCTGGAGTGGTACTGAGTCCCACTCACACACCAGGACAGAGCCAATTCAAATCAGGTTTCTATTAATACCAGCTGGAGTGGTACTGAGTCCCACTCTCACACCCGGAGAGAGTCAATTCAATCCAGGTCTCTTTTAATACCAGCTGGAGTGGTCCTGAGTCCCACTCTCACACCAGGACAGAGCCAATTCAAATCAGGTTTCTATTAATACCAGCTGGAGTGGTACTGAGTCCCACTCTCACACCAGGAGAGAGTCAATTCAATCCAGGTCTCTATTAATACCAGCTGGAGTGGTACTGAGTCCCACTCACACACCAGGAAAGAGCCAATTAAATCCAGACCACTATTAATACCAGCTGGAGTGGCACTGAGCCCCACTCACACACCAGGAAAGAGCCAATTTAATCCAGACCTCAATTAATACCAGCTGGAGTGGTACTGAGTCCCACTCACACACCAGGAAAGAGCCAATTAAATCCAGACCACTATTAATAACAGCTGGAGTGGTACTGAGTCCCACTCACTCACCAGGAAAGAGCCAATTAAATCCAAACCTCTATTAATAACTGCTGAAGTGGTACTGAGTCCCACTCACTCACCAGGAAAGAGCCAATTAAACCCAGACCACTATTAATACCAGCTGGAGTGGTACTGAGCCCCACCCACACACCAGGAAAGAGCCAATTAAATCCAGACCTCAATTAATACCAGCTGGAGTGGTACTGAGTCCCACTCACACACCAGGAAAGAGCCTAAATCAATCCAGACCTCTATTAATACCAGCTGGACTGGTACTGAGTCCCACTCACACACCAGGAAAGAGCCAATTAAATCCAGACCCATATTAATACCAGCTGGAGTGGTATGAGTCCCACTCTCACACCAGGAAAGAGTCAATTCAATCCAGGTCTCTATTAATACCAGCTGGAGTGGTACTGAGTCCCACTCACACACCAGGACAGAGCCAATTCAAATCAGGTTTCTATTAATACCAGCTGGAGTGGTACTGAGTCCCACTCTCACACCCGGAGAGAGTCAATTCAATCCAGGTCTCTTTTAATACCAGCTGGAGTGGTCCTGAGTCCCACTCTCACACCAGGACAGAGCCAATTCAAATCAGGTTTCTATTAATACCAGCTGGAGTGGTACTGAGTCCCACTCTCACACCAGGAGAGAGTCAATTCAATCCAGCTCTCTATTAATACCAGCTGGAGTGGTACTGAGTCCCACTCACACACCAGGAAAGAGCCAATTAAATCCAGACCACTATTAATACCAGCTGGAGTGGCACTGAGCCCCACTCACACACCAAGAAAGAGCCAATTTAATCCAGACCTCAATTAATACCAGCTGGAGTGGTACTGAGTCCCACTCACACACCAGGAAAGAGCCAATTAAATCCAGACAACTATTAATAACAGCTGGAGTGGTACTGAGTCCCACTCACTCACCAGGAAAGAGCCAATTAAATCCAAACCACTATTAATAACTGCTGGAGTGGTACTGAGTCCCACTCACTCACCAGGAAAGAGCCAATTAAACCCAGACCACTATTAATACCAGCTGGAGTGGTACTGAGCCCCACCCACACACCAGGAAAGAGCCAATTAAATCCAGACCTCAATTAATACCAGCTGGAGTGGTACTGAGTCCCACTCACACACCAGGAAAGAGCCTAAATCAATCCAGACCTCTATTAATACCAGCTGGACTGGTACTGAGTCCCACTCACACACCAGGAAAGAGGCAATTCAATCCACACCTCTAAAAATACCAGCTGGAGTGGTACTGAGCCCCACTCACACACCAGGAAAGATTCAATTCAAACCAGGCCTCTATTAATACCAGCTGGAGTGGAACTGAGTCTCACTCACACACCAGTAAAGAGTCAATTCAAACCAGGCCTCTATTAATACCAGCTGGAATGGTACTGAGCCCCACTCACACACCAGGAAAAATTTAATTCAAACCAGGCCTCTATTAATACCAGCTGGAGTGGAACTGAGTCCCACTCACACACCAGGAAAGAGTCAATTCAAACCAGGCCACTATTAATACCAGCTGGAGTGGAACTGAGTCCCACTCACACACCAGGAAAGAGCCAATTCAGTCCTGACCTCTATTAATACCAGCTGGAGTGGTACTGAGCCCCACTCACACACCAGGAAAGAGTCAATTCAATCCAGGTCTCTATTAATACCAGCTGGAGTGGCACTGAGTCCCACTCACACACCAGGAAAGAGCCAATTAAATCCAGACCCATATTAATACCAGCTGGAGTGGTACTGAGTCCCACTCTCACACCAGGACAGAGCCAATTCAAACCATGTTTCTATTAATACCAGCTGGAGTGGTACTGAGTCCCACTCTCACACCAGGAGAGAGTCAATTCAATCCAGGTCTCTATAAATACCAGCTGGAGTGGTACTGAGTCCCACTCACACACCTGGAAAGAGGCAATTCAATCCAGGCCTCGATAAAAACAAGCTGGAGTGGCACTGAGTCTCACTCAAACACCAGGAAAGAGCCTAAATCAATCCAGACCTCTATTAATACCAGCTGGAGTGGTACTGAGTCTCACTCAAACACCAGGAAAGAGCCTAAATCAATCCAGACCTCTATTAATACCAGCTGGAGTGGTACTGAGCCCCACTCACACACCAGAAAAGAGCCAAATCAATCCAGACCTCTATTAATACCAGCTGGAGTGGTACTGAGTCCCACTCACACCAGGAAAGAGGCAATTCAATCCACACCTCTAAAAATACCAGCTGGAGTGGTACTGAGTCCCACTCACACACCAGGAAAGAGGCAATTCAATCCACACCTCTAAAAATACCAGCTGGAGTGGTACTGAGCCACACTCACACACCAGGAAAGAGTCAATTCAAACCAGGCCACTATTAATACCAGCTGGAGTGGAACTGAGTCCCACTCACACACCAGGAAAGAGCCAATTCAGTCCTGACCTCTATTAATACCAGCTAGAGTGGTACTGAGCCCCACTCACACACCAGGAAAGAGCCAATTCAAAACAGGTTTCTATTAATATCAGCTGAAGTGATACTGAGTCCCACTCACACACCAGGAGAGAGTCAATTCAATTCAGGTCTCTATTAATACCAGCTGGAGTGGCACTGAGTCCCATTCACACACCAGGAAAGAGCCAATTAAATCCAGTCCTCAATTAATACCAGCTGGAGTGGTACTGAGTCCCTCTCTCACATCAGGAAAGAGCCAATTAAATCCAGGTCTCTTTTAATACCAGCTGGAGTGGCACTGAGTCCCATTCACACACCAGGAAAGAGCCAATTAAATCCAGTCCTCAATTAATACCAGCTGGAGTGGTACTGAGTCCCACTCTCACACCAGGAAAGAGCCAATTAAATCCAGACCCATATTAATACCAGCTGGAGTGGTACTGAGTCCAACTCTCACAACAGGACAGAGCCAATTCAAACCAGGTTTCTATTAATACCAGCTGGAGTGGTACTGAGTCACACTCTCACACCAGGAAAGAGTCAATTCAATCCAGGTCTCTATTAATACCAGCTGGAGTGGTACTGAGTCCCACTCACACACCAGGACAGAGCCAATTCAAATCAGGTTTCTATTAATACCAGCTGGAGTGGTACTGAGTCCCACTCTCACACCAGGAGTGAGTCAATTCAATCCAGGTCTCTTTTAATACCAGCTGGAGTGGTCCTGAGTCCCACTCTCACACCAGGACAGAGCCAATTCAAATCAGGTTTCTATTAATACCAGCTGGAGTGGTACTGAGTCCCACTCTCACACCAGGAGAGAGTCAATTCAATCCAGCTCTCTATTAATACCAGCTGGAGTGGTACTGAGTCCCACTCACACACCAGGAAAGAGCCAATTAAATCCAGACCACTATTAATACCAGCTGGAGTGGCACTGAGCCCCACTCACACACCAAGAAAGAGCCAATTTAATCCAGACCTCAATTAATACCAGCTGGAGTGGTACTGAGTCCCACTCACACACCAGGAAAGAGCCAATTAAATCCAGACAACTATTAATAACAGCTGGAGTGGTACTGAGTCCCACTCACTCACCAGGAAAGAGCCAATTAAATCCAAACCACTATTAATAACTGCTGGAGTGGTACTGAGTCCCACTCACTCACCAGGAAAGAGCCAATTAAACCCAGACCACTATTAATACCAGCTGGAGTGGTACTGAGCCCCACCCACACACCAGGAAAGAGCCAATTAAATCCAGACCTCAATTAATACCAGCTGGAGTGGTACTGAGTCCCACTCACACACCAGGAAAGAGCCTAAATCAATCCAGACCTCTATTAATACCAGCTGGACTGGTACTGAGTCCCACTCACACACCAGGAAAGAGGCAATTCCATCCACACCTCTAAAAATACCAGCTGGAGTGGTACTGAGCCCCACTCACACACCAGGAAAGATTCAATTCAAACCAGGCCTCTATTAATACCAGCTGGAGTGGAACTGAGTCTCACTCACACACCAGTAAAGAGTCAATTCAAACCAGGCCTCTATTAATACCAGCTGGAATGGTACTGAGCCCCACTCACACACCAGGAAAAATTTAATTCAAACCAGGCCTCTATTAATACCAGCTGGAGTGGAACTGAGTCCCACTCACACACCAGGAAAGAGTCAATTCAAACCAGGCCACTATTAATACCAGCTGGAGTGGAACTGAGTCCCACTCACACACCAGGAAAGAGCCAATTCAGTCCTGACCTCTATTAATACCAGCTGGAGTGGTACTGAGCCCCACTCACACACCAGGAAAGAGTCAATTCAATCCAGGTCTCTATTAATACCAGCTGGAGTGGCACTGAGTCCCACTCACACACCAGGAAAGAGCCAATTAAATCCAGACCCATATTAATACCAGCTGGAGTGGTACTGAGTCCCACTCTCACACCAGGACAGAGCCAATTCAAACCATGTTTCTATTAATACCAGCTGGAGTGGTACTGAGTCCCACTCTCACACCAGGAGAGAGTCAATTCAATCCAGGTCTCTATAAATACCAGCTGGAGTGGTACTGAGTCCCACTCACACACCTGGAAAGAGGCAATTCAATCCAGGCCTCGATAAAAACAAGCTGGAGTGGCACTGAGTCTCACTCAAACACCAGGAAAGAGCCTAAATCAATCCATACCTCTATTAATACCAGCTGGAGTGGTACTGAGTCTCACTCAAACACCAGGAAAGAGCCTAAATCAATCCAGACCTCTATTAATACCAGCTGGAGTGGTACTGAGCCCCACTCACACACCAGAAAAGAGCCAAATCAATCCAGACCTCTATTAATACCAGCTGGAGTGGTACTGAGTCCCACTCACACCAGGAAAGAGGCAATTCAATCCACACCTCTAAAAATACCAGCTGGAGTGGTACTGAGTCCCACTCACACACCAGGAAAGAGGCAATTCAATCCACACCTCTAAAAATACCAGCTGGAGTGGTACTGAGCCACACTCACACACCAGGAAAGAGTCAATTCAAACCAGGCCACTATTAATACCAGCTGGAGTGGAACTGAGTCCCACTCACACACCAGGAAAGAGCCAATTCAGTCCTGACCTCTATTAATACCAGCTAGAGTGGTACTGAGCCCCACTCACACACCAGGAAAGAGCCAATTCAAAACAGGTTTCTATTAATATCAGCTGAAGTGATACTGAGTCCCACTCACACACCAGGAGAGAGTCAATTCAATTCAGGTCTCTATTAATACCAGCTGGAGTGGCACTGAGTCCCATTCACACACCAGGAAAGAGCCAATTAAATCCAGTCCTCAATTAATACCAGCTGGAGTGGTACTGAGTCCCTCTCTCACATCAGGAAAGAGCCAATTAAATCCAGGTCTCTTTTAATACCAGCTGGAGTGGCACTGAGTCCCATTCACACACCAGGAAAGAGCCAATTAAATCCAGTCCTCAATTAATACCAGCTGGAGTGGTACTGAGTCCCACTCTCACACCAGGAAAGAGCCAATTAAATCCAGACCCATATTAATACCAGCTGGAGTGGTACTGAGTCCAACTCTCACAACAGGACAGAGCCAATTCAAACCAGGTTTCTATTAATACCAGCTGGAGTGGTACTGAGTCACACTCTCACACCAGGAAAGAGTCAATTCAATCCAGGTCTCTATTAATACCAGCTGGAGTGGTACTGAGTCCCACTCACACACCAGGACAGAGCCAATTCAAATCAGGTTTCTATTAATACCAGCTGGAGTGGTACTGAGTCCCACTCTCACACCAGGAGTGAGTCAATTCAATCCAGGTCTCTTTTAATACCAGCTGGAGTGGTCCTGAGTCCCACTCTCACACCAGGACAGAGCCAATTCAAATCAGGTTTCTATTAATACCAGCTGGAGTGGTACTGAGTCCCACTCTCACACCAGGAGAGAGTCAATTCAATCCAGGTCTCTATTAATACCAGCTGGAATGGTACTGAGTCCCACTCACACACCAGGAAAGAGCCAATTAAATCCAGACCACTATTAATACCAGCTGGAGTGGCACTGAGCCCCACTCACACACCTGGAAAGAGCGAATTAAATCCAGACCTCAATTAATAACAGCTGGAGTGGTACTGAGTCCACTCACTCACCAGGAAAGAGCCAATTAAATCCAAACCACTATTAATAACAGCTGGAGTGGTACTGAGTCCCACACAATCACCAGGAAAGAGCCAATTAAATCCAGACCACTATTAATACCAGCTGGAGTGGTACTGAGCCCCACCCACACACCAGGAAAGAGCCAATTAAATCCAGACCTCAATTAATACCAGCTGGAGTGGTACTGAGTCTCACTCAAACACCAGGAAAGAGCCTAAATCAATCCAGACCTCTATTAATACCAGCTGGACTGGTACTGAGTCCCACTCACACACCAGGAAAGAGGCAATTCAATCCACACCTCTAAAAATACCAGCTGGAGTGGTACTGAGCCCCACTCACACACCAGGAAAGATTCAATTCAAACCAGGCCTCTATTAATACCAGCTGGAAAGGAACTGAGTCTCACTCACACACCAGGAAAGAGTCAATTCAAACCAGGCCTCTATTAATACCAGCTGGAATTGTACTGAGCCCCACTCACACACAGGAAAATTCAATTCAAACCAGGCCTCTATTAATACCAGCTGGAGTGGAACTGAGTCCCACTCACACACCAGGAAAGAGTCAATTCAAACCAGACCACTATTAATAACAGCTGGAGTGGAACTGAGTCCCACTCACACACCAGGAAAGAGCCAATTCAGTCCTGACCTCTATTAATACCAGCTGGAGTGGTACTGAGCCCCATTCACACACCAGGAAAGAGCCAATTAAATCCAGTCCTCAACTAATACCAGCTGGAGTGGTACTGAGTCCCACTCACACACCAGGAAAGAGCCAATTTAATCCAGACCCATATTAATACCAGCTGGAATGGTACTGAGTCCCACTCTCACACCAGGACAGAGCCAATTCAAGCGATGTTTCTATTAATACCAGCTGGAGTGGTACTGAGTCCCACTCTCACACCAGGAGAGAGTCAATTCAATCCAGGTCTCTATTAATACCAGCTGGAGTGGTACTGAGTCCCACTCACACACCAGGAAAGAGCCAATTAAATCCAGACCCATATTAATACCAGCTGGAGTGGTACTGAGTCCAACTCTCACACCAGGACAGAGCCAATTCAAACCAGGTTTCTATTAATACCAGCTGGAGTGGTACTGAGTCCCACTCTCACACCAGGAAAGAGTCAATTCAATCCAGGTCTCTATTAATACCAGCTGGAGTGGTACTGAGTCCCACTCACACACCAGGACAGAGCCAATTCAAATCAGGTTTCTATTAATACCAGCTGGAGTGGTACTGAGTCCCACTCTCACACCAGGAGAGAGTCAATTCAGTCCAGGTCTCTTTTAATACCAGCTGGAGTGGTCCTGAGCCCCACTCACACACCAGGAAAGAGTCAATTCAATCCAGGTCTCTATTAATACCAGCTGGAGTGGCACTGAGTCCCATTCACACACCAGGAAAGAGCCAATTAAATCCAGTCCTCAATTAATACCAGCTGGAGTGGTACTGAGTCCCACTCACACACCAGGAAAGAGCCAATTAAATCCAGACCCATATTAATACCAGCTGGAGTGGTACTGAGTCCCACTCTCACACCAGGACAGAGCCAATTCAAACCATGTTTCTATTAATAACAGCTGGAGTGGTACTGAGTCCCACTCTCACACCAGGAGAGAGTCAATTCAATCCAGGTCTCTATTAATACCAGCTGGAGTGGTACTGAGTCCCACTCACACACCAGGAAAGAGCCAATTAAATCCAGACCACTATTAATACCAGCTGGAGTGGCACTGAGCCCCACTCACACACCAGGAAAGAGCCAATTAAATCCAGAGCTCAATTAATACCAGCTGGAGTGGTACTGAGCCTCACCCACACACCAGGAAAGAGCCAATTAAATCCAGACCTCAATTAATAACAGCTGGTGTGGTACTGAGTCACACTGCGGCACAGTGGCGCAGTGGTTAGCACCGCAGCCTCACAGCTCCAGGGACCCGGGTTCAATTCTGGGTACTGCCTGTGCGGAGTTTGCAAGTTCTCCCTGTGTCTGCGTGGGTTTCCTCCGGGTGCTCCGGTTTCCTCCCACATGCCAAAGACTTGCAGGTTGATAGGTTAATTGGCCATTATAAATTGCCCCTAGTATAGGTAGGTGGTAGGGAAATATATAGGGACAGGTGGGGATGTGATAGGAATATGGGATTAGTGTAGGATTAGTATAAATGGGTGGTTGATGGTCGGCACAGACTCGATGGGCCGAAAGGCCTGTTTCAGTGCTGTATCTCTAAACTAAACTCACACACCAGGAATGAGCCAATTAAATCCAGACCACTATTAATAACAGCTGGAGTGGCACTGAGTCTCACTCAAACACCAGGAAAGAGCCTAAATCAATCCAGACCTCTATTAATACCAGCTGGACTGGTACTGAGTCCCACTCACACACCAGGAAAAAGGCAATTCAATCCAGGCCTCGATAAAAACAAGCTGGAGTGGCACTGAGCACCACTCACACACCAGGAAGGAGCCAAATCAATCCAGACCTCTATTAATAACAGCTGGAGTAGTACTGAGTCCCACTCACACACCAGGAAAGAGGCAATTCAATCCACACCTCTAAAAATACCAGCTGGAGTGGTACTGAGCCCCACTCACACACCAGGAAAGATTCAATTCAAACCAGGCCACTATTAATACCAGCTGGAGTGGAACTGAGTCCCACTCACACACCAGGAAAGAGTCAATTCAAACCAGGCCACTATTAATACCAGCTGGAGTGGAACTGAGTCTCACTGAAACACCAGGAAAGAGCCAATTAAATGCAGGCCTCTATTAATACCAGCTGGAGTTGGACTGAGTCCCACTCACACACCAGGAAAGAGCCAATTCAATCCAGACCGCTATTAATACCAGCTGGAGTGGTATTGAGTCCCACTCAAACACCAGGAAAGAGCCAAATCAATCCAGACCTCTATTAATACCAGCTGGAGTGGTACTGAGACTCAGTCACACACCAGGAAAGAGGCAATTCAAACCAGACCTCTGTTAATACAAGCTGGAGTGGTTCTGAGTCCCACTCACACACCAGGAAAGAGACAATTCAATCCAGACCTCTATAAATACCAGCTGCAGTGTTACCGAGTCAGACTCACACACCAGGAAAGAGATAATTAAATCCAGGCCTCTATTAATACCAGCTGGAGTGGAACTGAGCCCCACTCAATCACCAGGAAAGAGCCAATTCAAACCAAACCTCTATTAACACCAGCTGGAGGGGTACTGAGTCCCACTCACACACCAGGAAAGAGCCAATTCAATCCAGTCCTCGATTAATACCAGCTGGAGTGGTACTGAGCCCCACTCACTCACCAGGAAGGAGCCAATTCAAACCAGGCCTCTATTAATACCAGCTGGAGTGGAACTGAGCCCCACTCAATCACCAGGAAAGAGCCAATTCAAACCAGACCTCTATTAAAACCAGCTGGAATGGTACTGAGCCCCATTCACTCACCAGGATGGAGCCAATTCAATCCAGACCTCTATAAATACCAGCTGGAGTGGTACTGAGTCCCACTCACACACCAGGAAAGAGGCAATTCAATCCAGGCCTCGATAAAAACCAGCTGGAGTGGCACTGAGCCCCACTTACACACCAGGAAAGAAGCAATTCAATCCAGACCTCGATAAATACCAGCTGGAGTGGGACTGAGTCCCACTCAAACACCAGGAAAGAGCGAAATCAATCCTGATCTCTATTAATACCAGCTGAAGTGGTACTGAGTCCCACTCACTCACCAGGAAAGAGCCAATTCAATCCAGACCTCTATGAATACCAGCTGGAGTGGTACTGAGCCCCACTCAAACACCAGGAAAGAGCCAAATCAATCCAGACCTCTATTAATACCAGCTGGAGTGGTACTGAGCCCCACTCAAACACCAGGAAAGAGCCAAACCAATCCAGACCTCTGTTAATACCAGCTAGATGGTACTGAGTCCCACTCAAACACCAGCTAAGAGGCAATTCAATCCAGGTCTCTATGAATACCAGCTGGAGTGGAGCGGAGTCCCACTCACACACCAGGAAAGAGGCAATTAAATCCAGGCCTCTATTAATAACAGCTGGAGTGGTACTGAGCCCCACTCACACACCAGGAAAGAGTCAATTCAAACCAGGCCTCTATTAATACCAGCTGGAGTGGAACTGAGTCCCACTCACACACCAGGAAAGAGTCAATTCAAACCAGGCCTCTATTAATACCAGCTGGAGTGCTACTGAGCCCCACTCACTCAGCAGGAAGCAGCCAATTCAATCCAGACCTCTATTAATACCAGCTGGAGTGGTACTGAGTCCCACTCACATACCAGGAAAGAGGCAATTAAATCCAGGCCTCTATTAATACCAGCTGGAGTGGAACTGAGCACCTCTCATTCAACAGGAAAGAGTCAATTCAATCCAGTCCTCTATTAATACCAGCTGGTGTGGTACTGAGTCCCACTCGCACACCAGGAAAGAGGCAATTCAATCCACACCTCGATAAACACCAGCTGGAGTGGGACTGAGTCCCACTCACACACCAGGAAAGAGGCAATTCAATCCAGACCTTTATAAATACCAGCTGGAGTGGTACTGAGTCCCACTCACACACCAGGAAAGAGGCAATTAAATCCAGGCCTCTATTAATACCAGCTGGAGTGGAACTGAGCCCCACTCACTCACCAGGAAAGAGCCAATTCAATCCAGTCCACTATTAATACCAGCTGGAGTGGTACTGAGCCCCATTCACTCAACAGGAAGGAGCCAATTCAATCCAGACCTCTATTAATACCAGCTGGAGTGGTACTGATCCCCACTCACTCACCAGGATGGAGCCAATTCAATCCAGACCTCTATAAATACCAGCTGGAGTGGTACTGAGCCCCACTCACTAACCAGGAAAGAGCCAAATCAATACAGGCCACTATTAATACCAGCTGGAGTGGAACTGAGTCTCACTCACACACCAGGAAAGAGTTATTTCAATCCTGACCTCTATTAATACCAGCTGGAGTGGAACTGAGCCCCACTCACACACCAGGAAAGAGTCAATTCAAACCAGGCCTCTATTAATACCAGCTGGAGTGGAACTGAGTCCCACTCACACACCAGGAAAGAGCCAATTCAATCCAGACCTCTATGAATACCAGCTGGAGTTGTACTGAGTCCCACTCAAACACCAGGAAAGAGCGAAATCAATCCAGATCTCTATTAATACCAGCTGGAGTGGCACTAAGTCCCACTCAAACACCAGGAAAGAGCCAAATCAATCCAGACCTCTATTAATACCAGCTGGAGTGGTACTGAGTCCCACTCACACACCGGCGAAGAGGCAATTCAATCCAGGTCTCTATTAATTCCAGCTGGAGTGGTACTGAGTCCCACTCACTCACCAGGAAAGAACCAATTCAATCCAGACCTCTATGAATACCAGCTGGAGTGCCACTGAGTCCCACTCAAACACCAGGAAAGAGCAAAATCAATCCAGTCCTTTATTAATCCCAGCTGGAGTGGTACCGAGTCCCACTCACACACCAGGAAAGAGGCAATTCAATCCAGACCTCTATTAATACCAGCTGGAGTGGTACTGAGCCCCACTCACTCACCAGGAAAGAGGCAATTCAATCCACACCTCGATAAATACCAGCTGCAGTGTTACCGAGTCCCACTCACACACCAGGAAAGAGGCAATTAAATCCAGGCCTTTATTAATACCAGCTGGAGTGGTACTGAGCCCCACTCACTCACCAGGAAGGAGCCAATTCAATCCAGGTTTCTATTAATGCCAGCTGGAGTGGTACTGAGCCCCACTCACACACCAGGAAGGAGCCAATTCAATCCAGATCTCTATCAATACCAGCTGAAGTGGTACTGTGGCCCACTCACACACCAGGAAATAAGCAATTCAATCCAGGCTTCTATTAATACCAGCTGGAGTGGCACTGAGTCCCACTCACACACCAGGAAAGAGACAATTGAAACCAGGCCTCTATTAATACCAGCTGGAGTGGCACTGAGTCCCACTTACTCACCAGGAAAGAGCCAATTCAATCCAGACCTCTATTATAACCCGCTGTAGTGGTACTGAAGTCCCACTCACACACCAGCAAAGAGAAGTTTCAATCCACACGTCTTCAATACCAGCAGGAGTGGTACTGAGTCCCGCTCACACAGCAGGAAAGAGGCAATTCAATCCAGACCACTATTAGTACCAGCTGGAGTGGTACTGAGTCCCGCTCATGCACCAGGAAAGAGAAATATCAATCCACACGTTTATAAATAACAGCTGGAGAGGTACTGATTCCCACTCACACAGCAGGAATGAGGCAATTAAATCCAGGTCTCTATTAATACCAGCTGGAGTGGTACCGAGTCCCACTCACACACCAGGAAAGAGGCAATTCAATCCAGACCTGTATTAATACCAGCTGGAGTGGTACTGTGTCCCACTCACACACCAGGAAAGAGGCAATTCAATCCAGACCTCTATTAATACCAGCTGGAGTGGTACTGAGTCCCACTCACACTCCAGGAAAGAGAAATATCTATCCACACCTGTATTTATAGCAACTAAAGTGGGACTGAGCCCCACTCACACACCAGGACTGAGAATTTTCAATCCACTCGTCTTCAATACCAGCTGGAGTGGTACTGAGTCTCACTCACACACCAGTAAAGCGGCAATTCAATCCAGGTCTCTATTAATACCAGCTGGAGTGGTACTGAGCCCCACTCACACACCAGGGAAGAGCCATTTCAATCCAGGCCTCTATTAATACCAGCTGGAGTGGGACTGTGTCCCACTCACACACCAAGAAAGAGACAATTCAATCCATGCCTCTATTAATACCAGCTGGAGTGGTACTGAGCCCCACTCACACACCAGGGAAGAGCCATTTCAATCCAGGCCTCTATTAATACCAGCTGGAGTGGTACTGAGTCCCACACAGATGCCAGGAAGGAGCCAATTCAATCCAGATCTCTATTAATACCAGCTGGAGTGGTACTGAGTCCCACTCACACACCAGGAAAGTGCCAATTGAAACGACATTTCTATTATTACCAGCTGGAGTGGTACTGACTCTCACTCACACACCAGGAAAGAGCAAATTCCAACCAGACCTCCATTAATAGCAGCTGGAGTGGTACTGAGCCCCTCTCACCCACCAGGAAGGAGCCAATTCAATCCAGGTTACTATTAATACCAGCTGGAGTCGTACTGAGTCCCACTCACACACCTGGAAAAAGCCATGTGAATCCAGGCCTCTATTAATACCAGCTGGAGTGGTACTGAGCCCCACTCACAAGCCAGGAAAGTGCCAATTGAGACCAGGTTTCTCTTGAAACCAGCTGGAGTGGTACTGAGTCTCACTCACACACCAGCAAAGAGCAAATTCCAACCAGACCTCCATTAATAGCAGCTGGAGTGGTACTGACTCACCAGGAAAGAGCCAAGTCAATCCAGGCCTCTCTTCATAACAGCTGGAGTGGTACTGAGCTCCACTGATACACCAGGAAAGAGCCAATTCAATCCAGGTCTCTATTAATACCTGCTGGAGAGGTACTGAGTCCCACTCAAACAACAGAAAGAGCCAATTCAATCCAGGCCTCTATTAATACCAGCTGGAGTGGTACTGAGCCCCACTCACACTCCAGGAAAGAGCCAATTCAATCCAGGCCTCTATTAATACCAGCTGGAGTGGTACTGAGCCCCACTCACTCTCCAGGAAAGAGTCAATTCAAACCAGGCCTCTATTAATACCGGCTGGAGTGGTACTGAGCCCCACTCACTCACCAGGAAGGAGCCAATTCAATCCAGGTTTCTATTAATACCAGCTGGAGTGGTACTGAGCCCCACTCACTCACCAGGAAGGAGCCAATTCTATCCAGGTTTCTATTAATACCAGCTGGAGTGGTACTGAGCCCCACTCACACACCTGGAAGGAGCCAATTCAATCCAGGTTTCTATTAATACCAGCTGGAGTGGTACTGAGCCCCACTCACACACCAGAAAGAGCCAATTCAATCCAGGCCTCTACTCATACCAGCTGGAGTGGCACTGAGCCCCACTCACACACCAGGAAAGAGCCAATTCAATCCAGGTCTCCATTAATATCAGCTGGAGTGGTACTGAGTCTCACTTAAACACCAGGAAATAGCCAATTCAATCCAGACCTCTATTAACAGCAGCTGAAGTGGTACTGAGCCCCACTCACTCACCGGGAAGGACCCAATTCAATCCAGGTTTCTATTAATACCAGCTGGAGTGGTACTGAGCCCCACTCACTCACCAGGAAGGAGCCAATTCAATCCAGGTTTCTATTAATACCAGCTGGAGTGGTACTGAGCCCCACTCACACACCAGGGAAGAGGCAATTCAATCCAGGTTTCTATTAATACCAGCTGGAGTGGTACTGAGCCCCACTCACACACCAGGAAAGAGTCAATTCAAACCAGGCCTCTATTAATACCAGCTGGAGTGGAACTGAGTCCCACTCACACACCAGGAAAGAGTCAATTCAAACCAGGCCTCTATTAATACCAGCTGGAGTGCTACTGAGCCCCACTCACTCAGCAGGAAGCAGCCAATTCAATCCAGACCTCTATTAATACCAGCTGGAGTGGTACTGAGTCCCACTCACATACCAGGAAAGAGGCAATTAAATCCAGGCCTCTATTAATACCAGCTGGAGTGGAACTGAGCACCTCTCATTCAACAGGAAAGAGTCAATTCAATCCAGTCCTCTATTAATACCAGCTGGTGTGGTACTGAGTCCCACTCGCACACCAGGAAAGAGGCAATTCAATCCACACCTCGAAAAACACCAGCTGGATTGGGACTGAGTCCCACTCACACACCAGGAAAGAGGCAATTCAATCCAGACCTTTATAAATACCAGCTGGAGTGGTACTGAGTCCCACTCACACACCAGGAAAGAGGCAATTAAATCCAGGCCTCTATTAATACCAGCTGGAGTGGAACTGAGCCCCACTCACTCACCAGGAAAGAGCCAATTCAATCCAGTCCACTATTAATACCAGCTGGAGTGGTACTGAGCCCCATTCACTCAACAGGAAGGAGCCAATTCAATCCAGACCTCTATTAATACCAGCTGGAGTGGTACTGATCCCCACTCACTCACCAGGATGGAGCCAATTCAATCCAGACCTCTATAAATACCAGCTGGAGTGGTACTGAGCCCCACTCACTAACCAGGAAAGAGCCAAATCAATACAGGCCTCTATTAATACCAGCTGGAGTGGAACTGAGTCTCACTCACACACCAGGAAAGAGTCATTTCAATCCTGACCTCTATTAATACCAGCTGGAGTGGAACTGAGCCCCACTCACACACCAGGAAAGAGTCAATTCAAACCAGGCCTCTATTAATACCAGCTGGAGTGGAACTGAGTCCCACTCACACACCAGGAAAGAGCCAATTCAATCCAGACCTCTATGAATACCAGCTGGAGTGGTACTGAGTCCCACTCAAACACCAGGAAAGAGCGAAATCAATCCAGATCTCTATTAATACCAGCTGGAGTGGCACTGAGTCCCACTCAAACACCAGGAAAGAGCCAAATCAATCCAGACCTCTATTAATACCAGCTGGAGTGGTACTGAGTCCCACTCACACACCGGCGAAGAGGCAATTCAATCCAGGTCTCTATTAATTCCAGCTGGAGTGGTACTGAGTCCCACTCACACACCAGCTAAGAGGCAATTCAATCCAGGTCTCTATTAATACCAGCTGGAGTGGTACTGAGACCCACTCACTCACCAGGAAAGAACCAATTCAATCCAGACCTCTATGAATACCAGCTGGAGTGCCACTGAGTCCCACTCAAACACCAGGAAAGAGCAAAATCAATCCAGTCCTTTATTAATCCCAGCTGGAGTGGTACCGAGTCCCACTCACACACCAGGAAAGAGGCAATTCAATCCAGACCTCTATTAATACCAGCTGGAGTGGCACTGAGTCCCACTCAAACACCAGGAAAGAGCCAAATCAATCCAGACCTCTATTAATACCAGCTGGAGTGGTACTGAGTCCCACTCACACACCGGCGAAGAGGCAATTCAATCCAGGTCTCTATTAATTCCAGCTGGAGTGGTACTGAGTCCCACTCACACACCAGCTAAGAGGCAATTCAATCCAGGTCTCTATTAATACCAGCTGGAGTGGTACTGAGACCCACTCACTCACCAGGAAAGAACCAATTCAATCCAGACCTCTATGAATACCAGCTGGAGTGCCACTGAGTCCCACTCAAACACCAGGAAAGAGCAAAATCAATCCAGTCCTTTATTAATCCCAGCTGGAGTGGTACCGAGTCCCACTCACACACCAGGAAAGAGGCAATTCAATCCAGACCTCTATTAATACCAGCTGGAGTGGTACTGAGCCCCACTCACTCACCAGGAAAGAGGCAATTCAATCCACACCTCGATAAATACCAGCTGCAGTGTTACCGAGTCCCACTCACACACCAGGAAAGAGGCAATTAAATCCAGGCCTTTATTAATACCAGCTGGAGTGGAACTGAGTCTCACTCACACACCAGGAAAGAGTCATTTCAATCCAGACCTCTATTAATACCAGCTGGAGTGGTACTGAGCCCCACTCACTCACCAGGAAGAAGCCAATTCAATCCAGGTTTCTATTAATGCCAGCTGGAGTGGTACTGAGCCCCACTCACACACCAGGAAGGAGCCAATTCAATCCAGATCTCTATCAATACCAGCTGAAGTGGTACTGTGGCCCACTCACACACCAGGAAATAAGCAATTCAATCCAGGCTTCTATTAATACCAGCTGGAGTGGCACTGAGTCCCACTCACACACCAGGAAAGAGACAATTGAAACCAGGCCTCTATTAATACCAGCTGGAGTGGCACTGAGTCCCACTTACTCACCAGGAAAGAGCCAATTCAATCCAGACCTCTATTATAACCAGCTGTAGTGGTACTGAAGTCCCACTCACACACCAGCAAAGAGAAGTTTCAATCCACACGTCTTCAATACCAGCTGGAGTGGTACTGAGTCCCGCTCACACAGCAGGAAAGAGGCAATTCAATCCAGACCACTATTAGTACCAGCTGGAGTGGTACTGAGTCCCGCTCATGGACCAGGAAAGAGAAATATCAATCCACACGTTTATAAATAACAGCTGGAGAGGTACTGATTCCAACTCACACAGCAGGAATGAGGCAATTAAATCCAGGTCTCTATTAATACCAGCTGGAGTGGTACCGAGTCCCACTCACACACCAGGAAAGAGGCAATTCAATCCAGACCTGTATTAATACCAGCTGGAGTGGTACTGTGTCCCACTCACACACCAGGAAAGAGGCAATTCAATCCAGACCTCTATTAATACCAGCTGGAGTGGTACTGAGTCCCACTCACACTCCAGGAAAGAGAAATATCTATCCACACCTGTATTTATAGCAACTAAAGTGGGACTGAGCCCCACTCACACACCAGGACTGAGAATTTTCAATCCACTCGTCTTCAATACCAGCTGGAGTGGTACTGAGTCTCACTCACACACCAGTAAAGCGGCAATTCAATCCAGGTCTCTATTAATACCAGCTGGAGTGGTACTGAGCCCCACTCACACACCAGGGAAGAGCCATTTCAATCCAGGCCTCTATTAATACCAGCTGGAGTGGGACTGTGTCCCACTCACACACCAAGAAAGAGTCAATTCAATCCATGCCTCTATTAATACCAGCTGGAGTGGTACTGAGCCCCACTCACACACCAGGGAAGAGCCATTTCAATCCAGGCCTCTATTAATACCAGCTGGAGTGGTACTGAGTCCCACACAGATGCCAGGAAGGAGCCAATTCAATCCAGATCTCTATTAATACCAGCTGGAGTGGTACTGAGTCCCACTCACACACCAGGAAAGTGCCAATTGAAACGACATTTCTATTATTACCAGCTGGAGTGGTACTGACTCTCACTCACACACCAGGAAAGAGCAAATTCCAACCAGACCTCCATTAATAGCAGCTGGAGTGGTACTGAGCCCCTCTCACCCACCAGGAAGGAGCCAATTCAATCCAGGTTACTATTAATACCAGCTGGAGTCGTACTGAGTCCCACTCACACACCTGGAAAAAGCCATGTGAATCCAGGCCTCTATTAATACCAGCTGGAGTGGTACTGAGCCCCACTCACAAGCCAGGAAAGTGCCAATTGAGACCAGGTTTCTCTTGAAACCAGCTGGAGTGGTACTGAGTCTCACTCACACACCAGCAAAGAGCAAATTCCAACCAGACCTCCATTAATAGCAGCTGGAGTGGTACTGACTCACCAGGAAAGAGCCAAGTCAATCCAGGCCTCTCTTCATAACAGCTGGAGTGGTACTGAGCACCACTGACACACCAGGAAAGAGCCAATTCAATCCAGGTCTCTATTAATACCTGCTGGAGAGGTACTGAGTCCCACTCACACAACAGAAAGAGTCAATTCAATCCAGGCCTCTATTAATACCAGCTGGAGTGGTACTGAGCCCCACACACACTCCAGGAAAGAGCCAATTCAATCCAGGCCTCTATTAATACCAGCTGGAGTGGTACTGAGCCCCACTCACTCTCCAGGAAAGAGTCAATTCAAACCAGGCCTCTATTAATACCGGCTGGAGTGGTACTGAGCCCCACTCACTCACCAGGAAGGAGCCAATTCAATCCAGGTTTCTATTAATACCAGCTGGAGTGGTACTGAGCCCCACTCACTCACCAGGAAGGAGCCAATTCTATCCAGGTTTCTATTAATACCAGCTGGAGTGGTACTGAGCCCCACTCACACACCTGGAAGGAGCCAATTCAATCCAGGTTTCTATTAATACCAGCTGGAGTGGTACTGAGCCCCACTCACACACCAGAAAGAGCCAATTCAATCCAGGCCTCTACTCATACCAGCTGGAGTGGCACTGAGCCCCACTCACACACCAGGAAAGAGCCAATTCAATCCAGGTCTCCATTAATATCAGCTGGAGTGGTACTGAGTCTCACTTAAACACCAGGAAATAGCCAATTCAATCCAGACCTCTATTAACAGCAGCTGAAGTGGTACTGAGCCCCACTCACTCACCGGGAAGGAGCCAATTCAATCCAGGTTTCTATTAATACCAGCTGGAGTGGTACTGAGCCCCACTCACTCACCAGGAAGGAGCCAATTCAATCCAGGTTTCTATTAATACCAGCTGGAGTGGTACTGAGTCCCACTCACACACCAGGGAAGAGGCAATTCAATCCAGGTTTCTATTAATACCAGCTGGAGTGGTACTGAGCCCCACTCACACACCAGGAAAGAGGCAATTCAATCCAGGTTTCTATTAATACCAGCTGGAGTGGTACTGAGCCCCACTCACTCACCAGTAAGGCGCCAATTTAATCCAGGTTTCTATTAATACCAGCTGGAGTGGTACTGAGTCCCACTCACACATCAGGAAAGAGGCAATTCAATCTGGGCTTCTATTAATACCAGCTGGAGTGGCACTGAGTCCCACTCACACACCAGCAAAGAGCAAATTCCAACCAGACCTCCATTAATAGCAGCTGGAGTGGTACTGACTCACCAGGAAAGAGCCAAGTCAATCCAGGCCTCTATTCATCACAGCCGGAGCGGCACTGAGCACCACTGACACACCTGGTAAGAGCCAATTCAATCCAGGTCTCTATTAATACCTGCTGGAGAGGTACTGAGTCCCACTCACACAACAGAAAGAGCCAATTCAATCCAGGCCTCTATTAATACCAGCTGGAGTGGTACTGAGCCCCACTCACTCTCCAGGAAAGAGCCAATTCAATCCAGGCCTCTATTAATACCAGCTGGAGTGGTACTGAGCCCCACTCACTCTCCAGGAAAGAGCCAATTCAATCCAGGCCTCTACTCATACCAGCTGGAGTGGGACTGAGCTCCACTCACACTCCAGGAAAGAGCCAATTGAAACCAGGCCTCTATTAATACCAGCTGGAGTGGTACTGAGTCTCACTCACCCACCAGGAAAGAGCCAATTCAAGCCAGACCTCTTTAAATACCAGCTGGTGTGGTACTGAGCCCCACTCACTCACCAGGTAGGAGCCAATTCAATCCAGACCTCTATTAATACCAGCTGGAGATGTACTGATCCCCACTCACACACCAGGAAAGAGGCAATTCAATCCAGATCTCTATTAATACCAGCTGGCGTGGTACTGAGTCCCACTTACACACCAGGAAAGAGACAATTAAATCCAGACCTCTATTAATAACAGCTGGAGTGGTACAGAGTCCCACTCACTCACCAGGTAGGAGCCAATTCAATCCAGACCTCTATTAATACCAGCTGGAGAGGTACTGATCCCCACTCACACACCAGGAAAGAGGCAATTCAATCCAGATCTCTATTAATACCAGCTGGAGTGGTACTGAGTCTCACTCACACACCAGGAAAGAGCCAAATCAATCCAGACCTCTATTAATAACAGATGGAGTGGTACTGAGTCCCACTCACACACCAGAAATGATGCAATTCAATCCAGACCTCTATTAATACCAGCTGGAGTGGTACTGAGTCCCACTCACACACCAGGAAAGAGAAATATCAATCCAAACCTCTAAAAATACCAGCTGGAGTGGTACTGAGTCCCACTCACACAGCAGGAAAGAGGCAATTCAATCCAGACCTCTATTAGTACCAGCTGGAGTGGTACTGAGTCCCACTCACACAGCAGGAAAGAGGCAATTTAATCCAGGCCTCAATTAATACCAGCTGGAGTAGTACCGAGTCCCACTCACACACCAGGAAAGAAAAATATCAATACACACCTCTATTAATACCAGCTGGAGTGGTACTGAGCCCCACTCACTCACCAGGAAAGAGGCAATTAAATCCAGACTTCTATTAATACCAGCTGGAGTGGTACTGAGTCCCACTCACACACCAGGAAAGAGGCAATTAAATCCAGGCCTCTATTAATACTAACTGGAGTGGACCTGAGCCCCACTCACACACCAGGGAAGAGCCATTTCGATCCAGGCCTCTATCTAAAGCAACTGGAGTGGGACTGAGCCCCTCTCACACAACAGGAAAGAGTCAATTCAAACCAGGCCTCTATTAATACCAGCTGGAGTGGTACTGAGTCTCACTGAAACACCAGAAAAGAGCCAATTCAATCCAGGTCTCTATTAATACCAGCTGGAGTGGTACTGTGTCCCACTCACACACCAGGAAATAGGCAATTCAATCCAGGCCTCTATTAATACCAGCAGGAGTGGCACTGAGTCCCACTTATACACCAGGAAAGAGCCAATTCAATCCAGACCTCTATTAATAGCAGCGGGAGTGGTACTGAGCCCCACTCAAACACCAGGAAAGAGCCAAACCAATCCAGACCTCTGTTAATACCAGCTGGAGTGGAACTGTGTCCCACTCAAACACCAGCTAAGAGGCAATTCAATCCAGGTCTCTATGAATACCAGCTGGAGTGGAACTGAGCCCCACTCACACACCAGGAAAGAGTCATTTCAATCCAGACCTCTATTAATACCAGCTGGAGTGGTACTGAGCCCCAATCACACACCAGGAAAGAGTCAATTAAATCCAGGCCTCTATTAATACCAGCTGGAGTGGAACTGAGTCTCACTCACACACCAGGAAAGAGTCATTTCAATCCAGACCTCTATTAATACCAGCTGGAGTGGTACTGAGCCCCAATCACACACCAGGAAAGAGTCAATTCAAACCAGGCCTCTATTAATACCAGCTGGAGTGGAACTGAGCCCCACTCACACACCAGGAAAGAGTCAAATCAAACCAGGCCTCTATTGATACCAGCTGGAGTGGAACTGAGTCCCACTCGCACACCAGGAAAGAGTCAATTCAAACCAGGCCTCTATTAATACCAGCTGGAGTGGAACTGAGTCCCACTCACACACCAGGAAAGAGCCAGTTAAATCCAGATCTCTATTTATACCAGCTGGAGTGGTACTGAGTCTCACTGAAACACCAGGATAGAGCCAATTCAATGCAGGCCTCTATTAATACCAGCTGGAGTTGTACTGATCCCCACTCACACACCAGGCAAGAGCCAATTCAATCCAGATCTCTATTAATACCAGCTGGAGAGGTACTAAGCCCCACTCACATACCAGGAATGAGGCAATTCAATCCAGACCGCTATTAATACCAGCTGGAGTGGTGCAGAGTCCCACTCACTCACCAGGAAAGAGCCAATTCAATCCTGATCTCTATGAATACCAGCTGGAGTGGTACTGAGTCCCACTCAAACACCAGGAAAGAGCTAAATCAATCCTGATCTCTATTAATACCAGCTGAAGTGGTACTGAGTCCCACTCACTCACCAGGAAAGAGCCAATTCAATCCAGACCTCTATGAATACCAGCTGGAGTGGTACTGAGCCCCACTCAACACCAGGAAAGAGCCAAATCAATCCAGACCTCTATTAATACCAGCTGGAGTGGTACTGAGCCCCACTCAAACACCAGGAAAGAGCCAAACCAATCCAGACCTCTGTTAATACCAGCTAGATGGTACTGAGTCCCACTCAAACACCAGCTAAGAGGCAATTCAATCCAGGTCTCTATGAATACCAGCTGGAGTGGAGCTGAGTCCCACTCACACACCAGGAAAGAGGCAATTAAATCCAGGCCTCTATTAATAACAGCTGGAGTGGTACTGAGCCCCACTCACACACCAGGAAAGAGTCAATTCAAACCAGGCCTCTATTAATACCAGCTGGAGTGGAACTGAGTCCCACTCACACACCAGGAAAGAGTCAATTCAAACCAGGCCTCTATTAATACCAGCTGGAGTGCTACTGAGCCCCACTCACTCAGCAGGAAGCAGCCAATTCAATCCAGATCTCTATTAATACCAGCTGGAGTGGTACTGAGTCCCACTCACATACCAGGAAAGAGGCAATTAAATCCAGGCCTCTATTAATACCAGCTGGAGTGGAACTGAGCACCTCTCATTCAACAGGAAAGAGTCAATTCAATCCAGTCCTCTATTAATACCAGCTGGTGTGGTACTGAGTCCCACTCGCACACCAGGAAAGAGGCAATTCAATCCACACCTCGATAAACACCAGCTGGAGTGGGACTGAGTCCCACTCACACACCAGGAAAGAGGCAATTCAATCCAGACCTTTATAAATACCAGCTGGAGTGGTACTGAGTCCCACTCACACACCAGGAAAGAGGCAATTAAATCCAGGCCTCTATTAATACCAGCTGGAGTGGAACTGAGCCCCACTCACTCACCAGGAAAGAGCCAATTCAATCCAGTCCACTATTAATACCAGCTGGAGTGGTACTGAGCCCCATTCACTCAACAGGAAGGAGCCAATTCAATCCAGACCTCTATTAATACCAGCTGGAGTGGTACTGATCCCCACTCACTCACCAGGATGGAGCCAAATCAATACAGGCCTCTATTAATACCAGCTGGAGTGGAACTGAGTCTCACTCACACACCAGGAAAGAGTCATTTCAATCCTGACCTCTATTAATACCAGCTGGAGTGGAACTGAGCCCCACTCACACACCAGGAAAGAGTCAATTCAAACCAGGCCTCTATTAATACCAGCTGGAGTGGAACTGAGTCCCACTCACACACCAGGAAAGAGCCAATTCAATCCAGACCTCTATGAATACCAGCTGGAGTGGTACTGAGTCCCACTCAAACACCAGGAAAGAGCGAAATCAATCCAGATCTATATTAATACCAGCTGGAGTGGCACTGAGTCCCACTCAAACACCAGGAAAGAGCCAAATCAATCCAGACCTCTATTAATACCAGCTGGAGTGGTGCTGAGCCCCACTCACACACCGGCGAAGAGGCAATTCAATCCAGGTCTCTATTAATTCCAGCTGGGGTGGTACTGAGTCCCACTCACACACCAGCTAAGAGGCAATTCAATCCAGGTCTCTATTAATACCAGCTGGAGTGGTACTGAGACCCACTCACTCACCAGGAAAGAACCAATTCAATCCAGACCTCTTTGAATACCAGCTGGAGTGCCACTGAGTCCCACTCAAACACCAGGAAAGAGCAAAATCAATCCAGTCCTTTATTAATCCCAGCTGGAGTGGTACCGAGTCCCACTCACACACCAGGAAAGAGGCAATTCAATCCAGACCTCTATTAATACCAGCTGGAGTGGTACTGAGCCCCACTCACTCACCAGGAAAGAGGCAATTCAATCCACACCTCGATAAATACCAGCTGCAGTGTTACCGAGTCCCACTCACAAACCAGGAAAGAGGCAATTAAATCCAGGCCTTTATTAATACCAGCTGGAGTGGAACTGAGTCTCACTCACACACCAGGAAAGAGTCATTTCAATCCAGACCTCTATTAATACCAGCTGGAGTGGTACTGAGCCCCACTCACTCACCAGGAAGGAGCCAATTCAATCCAGGTTTCTATTAATGCCAGCTGGAGTGGTACTGAGCCCCACTCACACACCAGGAAGGAGCCAATTCAATCCGGATCTCTATCAATACCAGCTGAAGTGGTACTGTGGCCCACTCACACACCAGGAAATAAGCAATTCAATCCAGGCTTCTATTAATACCAGCTGGAGTGGCACTGAGTCCCACTCACACACCAGGAAAGAGACAATTGAAGCCAGGCCTCGATTAATACCAGCTGGAGTGGCACTGAGTCCCACTTACTCACCAGGAAAGAGCCAATTCAATCCAGACCTCTATTATAACCAGCTGTAGTGGTACTGAAGTCCCACTCACACACCAGCAAAGAGAAGTTTCAATCCACACGTCTTCAATACCAGCTGGAGTGGTACTGAGTCCCGCTGACACAGCAGGAAAGAGGCAATTCAATCCAGACCACTATTAGTACCAGCTGGAGTGGTACTGAGTCCCGCTCATGCACCAGGAAAGAGAAATATCAATCCACACGTTTATAAATAACAGCTGGAGAGGTACTGATTCGCACTCACACAGCAGGAATGAGGCAATTAAATCCAGGTCTCTATTAATACCAGCTGGAGTGGTACCGAGTCCCACTCACACACCAGGAAAGAGGCAATTCAATCCAGACCTGTATTAATACCAGCTGGAGTGGTACTGTGTCCCACTCACACACCAGGAAAGAGGCAATTCAATCCAGACCTCTATTAATACCAGCTGGAGTGGTACTGAGTCCCACTCACACTCCAGGAAAGAGAAATATCTATCCACACCTGTATTTATAGCAACTAAAGTGGGACTGAGCCCCACTCACACACCAGGACTGTGAATTTTCAATCCACTCGTCTTCAATACCAGCTGGAGTGGTACTGAGTCTCACTCACACACCAGTAAAGCGGCAATTCAATCCAGGTCTCTATTAATACCAGCTGGAGTGGTACTGTGTCCTACTCACACACCAGGGAAGAGCCATTTCAATCCAGGTATCTATTAATACCAGCTGGAGTGGGACTGAGTCCCACTCACACACCAAGAAAGAGTCAATTCAATCCATGCCTCTATTAATAACAGCTGGAGTGGTACTGAGCCCCACTCACACACCAGGGAAGAGCCATTTCAATCCAGGCCTCTATTAATACCAGCTGGAGTGGTACTGAGTCCCACACAGATGCCAGGAAGGAGCCAATTCAATCCAGATCTCTATTAATACCAGCTGGAGTGGTACTGAGCCCCACTCACACACCAGGAAGGAGCAAATTCAATCCAGGTTTCTATTAATACCAGCTGGAGTGGTACTGTGTCCTACTCACACACCAGGGAAGAGCCATTTCAATCCAGGTATCTATTAATACCAGCTGGAGTGGTACTGAGTCTCACTCACACCACAGGAAGAGCCAATTCAATCCAGGCGTCTACTCATACCAGCTGGAGTGGGACTGAGCTCCACTCACACTCCAGGAAAGAGCCAATTGAAACCAGACCTCTATTAATACCAGCTGGAGTGGTACTGAGTCCCACTCACACTCCAGGAAAGAGAAATATCTATCCACACCTGTATTTATAGCAACTAAAGTGGGACTGAGCCCCACTCACACACCAGGACTGTGAATTTTCAATCCACTCGTCTTCAATACCAGCTGGAGTGGTACTGAGTCTCACTCACACACCAGTAAAGCGGCAATTCAATCCAGGTCTCTATTAATACCAGCTGGAGTGGTACTGTGTCCTACTCACACACCAGGGAAGAGCCATTTCAATCCAGGTATCTATTAATACCAGCTGGAGTGGGACTGAGTCCCACTCACACACCAAGAAAGAGTCAATTCAATCCATGCCTCTATTAATACCAGCTGGAGTGGTACTGAGCCCCACTCACACACCAGGGAAGAGCCATTTCAATCCAGGCCTCTATTAATACCAGCTGGAGTGGTACTGAGTCCCACACAGATGCCAGGAAGGAGCCAATTCAATCCAGATCTCTATTAATACCAGCTGGAGTGGTACTGAGTCCCACTCACACACCAGGAAAGTGCCAATTGAAACGACATTTCTATTATTACCAGCTGGAGTGGTACTGACTCTCACTCACACACCAGGAAAGAGCAAATTCCAACCAGACCTCCATTAATAGCAGCTGGAGTGGTACTGAGCCCCTCTCACCCACCAGGAAGGAGCCAATTCAATCCAGGTTACTATTAATACCAGCTGGAGTCGTACTGAGTCCCACTCACACACCTGGAAAAAGCCATGTGAATCCAGGCCTCTATTAATACCAGCTGGAGTGGTACTGAGCCCCACTCACAAGCCAGGAAAGTGCCAATTGAGACCAGGTTTCTCTTGAAACCAGCTGGAGTGGTACTGAGTCTCACTCACACACCAGCAAAGAGCAAATTCCAACCAGACCTCCATTAATAGCAGCTGGAGTGGTACTGACTCACCAGGAAAGAGCCAAGTCAATCCAGGCCTCTCTTCATAACAGCTGGAGTGGTACTGAGCACCACTGACACAACAGAAAGAGCCAATTCAATCCAGGCCTCTATTAATACCAGCTGGAGTGGTACTGAGCCCCACTCACACTCCAGGAAAGAGCCAATTCAATCCACGCCTCTATTAATACAAGCTGGAGTGGTACTGAGCCCCACTCACTCTCCAGGAAAGAGCCAATTCAATCCAGGCCTCTACTCATACCAGCTGGAGTGGGACTGAGCTTCACTCACACTCCAGGAAAGAGCCAATTGAAACCAGGCCTCTATTAATACCAGCTGGAGTGGTACTGAGTCTCACTCACCCACCAGGAAAGAGCCAATTCAAGCCAGACCTCTTTAGATACCAGCTGGAGTGGTACTGAGCCCCACTCACTCACCAGGTAGGAGCCAATTCAATCCAGACCTCTATTAATACCAGCTGGAGATGTACTGATCCCCACTCACACACCAGGAAAGAGGCAATTCAATCCAGATCTCTATTAATACCAGCTGGCGTGGTACTGAGTCCCACTTACACACCAGGAAAGAGACAATTAAATCCAGACCTCTATTAATAACAGCTGGAGTGGTACAGAGTCCCACTCACTCACCAGGTAGGAGCCAATTCAATCCAGACCTCTATTAATACCAGCTGGAGAGGTACTGATCCCCACTCACACACCAGGAAAGAGGCAATTCAATCCAGATCTCTATTAATACCAGCTGGAGTGGTACTGAGTCTCACTCACACACCAGGAAAGAGCCAAATCAATCCAGACCTCTATTAATAACAGATGGAGTGGTACTGAGTCCCACTCACACACCAGAAATGATGCAATTCAATCCAGACCTCTATTAATACCAGCTGGAGTGGTACTGAGTCCCACTCACACACCAGGAAAGAGAAATATCAATCCAAACCTCTAAATATATCGGCTGGAGTGGTACTGAGTCCCACTCACACAGCAGGAAAGAGGCAATTCAATCCAGACCTCTATTAGTACCAGCTGGAGTGGTACTGAGTCCCACTCACACAGCAGGAAAGAGGCAATTTAATCCAGGCCTCAATTAATACCAGCTGGAGTAGTACCGAGTCCCACTCACACACCAGGAAAGAAAAATATCAATACACACCTCTATTAAAACCAGCTGGAGTGGTACTGAGCCCCACTCACTCACCAGGAAAGAGGCAATTAAATCCAGACTTCTATTAATACCAGCTGGAGTGGTACTGAGTCCCACTCACACACCAGGAAAGAGGCAATTAAATCCAGGCCTCTATTAATACTAACTGGAGTGGACCTGAGCCCCACTCACACACCAGGGAAGAGCCATTTCGATCCAGGCCTCTATCTAAAGCAACTGGAGTGGGACTGAGCCCCTCTCACACAACAGGAAAGAGTCAATTCAAACCAGGCCTCTATTAATACCAGCTGGAGTGGTACTGAGTCTCACTGAAACACCAGAAAAGAGCCAATTCAATCCAGGTCTCTATTAATACCAGCTGGAGTGGTACTGTGTCCCACTCACACACCAGGAAATAGGCAATTCAATCCAGGCCTCTATTAATACCAGCAGGAGTGGCACTGAGTCCCACTTATACACCAGGAAAGAGCCAATTCAATCCAGACCTCTATTAATACCAGCTGGAGTGGTACTGAGTCCCACTCACACAACAGCTAAATGGCAATTCAATCCAGATGTCTATTAGTACCAGCTGGAGTGGTACTGAGTCCCACTTACACACCAGGAAAGAGCCAATTCAATCCAGACCTCTATTATAACCAGCTGGCGTGGTACTGAGTCCCACTTACACACCAGGAAAGAGCCAATTCAATCCAGACCTCTATTATAACCAGCTGGAGTGGCACTGAGTCCCACTCACACACCAGGAAAGAGGCAATTCATTCCAGGTCTCTATTAATACCAGCTGGAGTGGTACTGAGTCTCACTGACACACCAGGAAAGAGCCAATTCAATCCAGACCTCTATTATAACCAGCTGGCGTGGTACTGAGTCCCACTTACACACCAGGAAAGAGCCAATTCAATCCAGACCTCTATTATAACCAGCTGGAGTGGCACTGAGTCCCACTCAGACACCAGAACAGAGCCAATTAAATCCAGACCTCTATTTATACCAGCTGGAGTGGTACTGAGTCCCTATCACACACCAGGAAAGAGACAATTGAAACCAGGCCTCTATTAATACCAGCTGGAGTGGTACTGAGCCCCACTCACTCACCAGGAAGGAGCCAATTCAATCCAGGTTTCTATTAATACCAGCTGGAGTGGTACTGAGCCCCACTCACACACCAGGAAAGAGGCAATTCAATCCAGGTTTCTATTAATACCAGCTGGACTGGTACTGAGCCCCACTCACTCACCAGTAAGGCGCCAATTCAATCCAGGTTTCTATTAATACCAGCTGGAGTGGTACTGAGTCCCACTCACACACCAGGAAAGAGGCAATTCAATCTGGGCTTCTATTAATGCCAGCTGGAGTGGCACTGAGTCCCACTCAGACACCAGAACAGTGCCAATTCAATCCAGACCTCTATAATACCAGCTGGAGTGATACTGCGTCTCACTCACACACCAGCAAAGAGCAAATTCCAACCAGACCTCCATTAATAGCAGCTGGAGTGGTACTGACTCACCAGGAAAGAGCCAAGTCAATCCAGGCCTCTATTCATAACAGCTGGAGTTGCACTGAGCACCACTGACACACCTGGTAAGAGCCAATTCAATCCAGGTCTCTATTAATAACTGCTGGAGAGGTACTGAGTCCCACTCACACAACAGAAAGAGCCAATTCAATCCAGGCCTCTATTAATACCAGCTGGAGTGGTACTGAGCCCCACTCACTCTCCAGGAAAGAGCCAATTCAATCCAGGCCTCTATTAATACCAGCTGGAGTGGTACTGAGCCCCACTCACACTCCAGGAAAGAGTCAATTCAAACCAGGTCTCTATTAATACCTGCTGGAGTGGTACTGAGTCTCACTCACACCACAGGAAGAGCCAATTCAATCCAGGCGTCTACTCATACCAGCTGGAGTGGGACTGAGCTCCACTCACACTCCAGGAAAGAGCCAATTGAAACCAGGCCTCTATTAATACCAGCTGGAGTGGTACTGAGTCTCACTCACACAACAGAAAGAGCCAATTCAATCCAGGCCTCTACTCATACCAGCTGGAGTGGGACTGAGCTCCACTCACACTCCAGGAAAGAGCCAATTGAAACCAGGCCTCTATTAATACCAGCTGGAGTGGTACTGAGTCTCACTCACCCACCAGGAAAGAGCCAATTCAAGCCAGACCTCTTTAAATACCAGCTGGAGTGGTACTGAGCGCCACTCACTCACCAGGTAGGAGCCAATTCAATCCAGACCTCTATTAATACCAGCTGGAGATGTACTGATCCCCACTCACACACCAGGAAAGAGGCAATTCAATCCAGATCTCTATTAATACCAGCTGGCGTGGTACTGAGTCCCACGTACACACCAGGAAAGAGACAATTAAATCCAGACCTCTATTAATAACAGCTGGAGTGGTACAGAGTCCCCGTCACTCACCAGGAAGGAGCCAATTCAATCCAGACCTCTATTAATACCAGCTGGAGAGGTACTGATCCCCACTCACACACCAGGAAAGAGGCAATTCAATCCAGATCTCTATTAATACCAGCTGGAGTGGTACTGAGTCTCACTCACACACCAGAAATGATGCAATTCAATCCAGACCTCTATTAATACCAGCTGGAGTGGTACTGAGTCCCACTCACACACCAGGAAAGAGAAATATCAATCCAAACTTCTATAAATACCAGCTGGAGTGGTACTGAGTCCCAATCACACAGCAGGAAAGAGGCAATTTAATCCAGGCCTCAATTAATACCAGCTGGAGTAGTACCGAGTCCCACTCACACACCAGGAAAGAAAAATATCAATACACACCTCTATTAATGCCAGCTGGAGTGGTACTCAGCCCCACTCACTCACCAGGAAAGAGGCAATTAAATCCAGACCTCTATTAATACCAGCTGGAGTGGTACTGAGTCCCACTCACACACCAGGAAAGAGGCAATTAAATCCAGGCCTCTATTAATACTAACTGGAGTGGACCTGAGCCCCACTCACACACCAGGGAAGAGCCATTTCGATCCAGGCCTCTATCTAAAGCAACTGGAGTGGGACTGAGCCCCTCTCACACAACAGGAAAGAGTCAATTCAAACCAGGCCTCTATTAATACCAGCTGGAGTGGTACTGAGTCTCACTGAAACACCAGAAAAGAGCCAATTCATTCCAGACCTCTATTAATACCAGCTGGAGTGGTGCTGACTCCCAATCACACACCAGCTAAGAGGCAATTCAATCCAGGTCTCTATTAATACCAGCAGGAGTGGCACTGAGTCCCACTTATACACCAGGAAAGAGCCAATTCAATCCAGACCTCTATTAATACCAGCTGGAGTGGTACTGAGTCCCACTCACACACCAGCTAAAAGGCAATTCAATCCAGACGTCTATTAATACCAGCTGGAGTGGTACTGAGTCCCACTCACACTCCAGCTAAAAGGCAATTCAATCCAGACCTCTATTAATACCAGCTGGATTGGTACTGAGTCCCACTCACAAACCAGGAAAGAGGCAATTCAATCCAGATCTCTATTAATACCAGCTGGAGTGGTACTGAGTCCCACTTACACACCAGGAAAGAGCCAATTCAATCCAGACCTCTATTATAACCGGCTGGAGTGGCACTGAGTCTCACTCACACACCAGGAAAGAGGCAATTCAATCCAGGTCTCTATTAATACCAGCTGGAGAGGTTCTGAGTCTCACTTACACACCAGGAAAGAGCCAATTCAATCCAGACCTCTATTATAACCAGCTGGCGTGGTACTGAGTCCCACTTACACACCAGGAAAGAGACAGTTCAATCCAGACCTCTATTATAACCAGCTGGAGTGGCACTGAGTCCCACTCAGACACCAGAACAGAGCCAATTAAATCCAGACCTCTATTTATACCAGCTGGAGTGGTACTGAGTCCCAATCACACACCAGGAAAGAGACAACTGAAACTAGGCCTCTATTAATACCAGCTGGAGTGGTACTGAGTCCCACTCACAGACCAGGAAAGAGAAATATCAATCCACACCTCTATAAATACCAGCTGGAGTGGTACTGAGTCCCACTCACATAGCAGGAAAGAGGCAATTAAATCCAGACCTCTATTAGTACCAGCTGGAGTGGTACTGAGCCCCACTCACACGCCAGGAAAGAGGCAATTCAATCCAGACCTCTATTAGTACCAGCTGGAGTGGTACTGAGCCCCACTCACACGCCAGGAAAGAGGCAATTCAATCCAGACCTCTATTATTACCAGCTGGAATGGTACTGAGTCCCACTCACACACCAGGAAATAGGCAATTCAATCCAGGCTTCTATTAATACCAGCAGGAGTGGCACTGAGTCCCATTCACACAGCAGGAAAGAGACAATTGAAACCAGGCCTCTATTAATACCAGCTGGAGTGGTACTGAGTCCCACTCACACACCAGGAAAGAGCCAATTCAATCCAGACATCTATTAATAACAGCTGGCGTGGCACTGAGTCCCACTCACACACCAGGAAAGAGACAATTGAAACCACGCCTCTAGTAACACCAGCTGGAGTGGTACTGAGTCCCACTCACACACCAACTAAAAGGCAATTCAATCCAGATCTCTATTAATACCAGATGGCGTGGTACTGAGTCCCACTCACACACCAGCTAAAAGGCAATTCAATCCAGACCTCTATTAGTACCAGCTGGAGTGGTACTGAGTCCCACTCACACACCAGGAAAGAGAAATATCAATCCACACCTTTATAAATACCAGCTGGAGTTGTACTGAGTCCCACTCACAAACCAGGAAAGAGGCAATTCAATCCAGACCTCTATTAATACCAGCTGGAGTGGTACTGATTCCCACTCACTCACCAGGAAAGAGCCAATTCAATCCAGACCTCTATTAATACCAGCTGGAGTGGTACTGAGTCCCACTCACTCACCAGGAAAGAGCCAATTCAATCCAGACCTCTATTAATACCAGCTGGAGTGGTACTGAGTCCCACTCACTCACCAGGAAAGAGCCAATTCAATCCAGACCTCTGTTAATACCAGCTGGAGTGTTTCCGAGTCCCACTCACACACCAGCTAAAAGGCAATTCGATCCAGACGTCAATTAATACCAGCTGGAGTGGTACTGAGTCCCACTCACACACCAGCTAAAAGGCAATTCAATCCAGACTTCTATTAATACCAGCTGGAGTGGTACTGAGTCCCACTCACACACCAGCTAAAAGGCAATTCAATCCAGACCTCTATTAGTACCAGCTGGAGTGGTACTGAGTCCCACTCACTCACCAGGAAAGAGGCAGTTCAATCCAGACCTCTATTTATACCAGCTGGAGTGGTACTGAGCCCCACTCACACACCAGGAAAGAGCCAAATCAATCCAGGCCTCTATTAATACCAGCTGGAGTGGTACTGAGTCCCACTCACACAGCAGGGAAGAGGCAATTCAATCCAGACCTCTATTAATACCAGCTGGAGTGGTACTGAGTCCCACTCACAAACCAGGAAAGAGGCAATTCAATCTAGACCTCTATTAATACCAGCTGGAGTGCTACTGAGTCCCACTCACACACCAGGAAAGAGAAATATCAATCCACACCTCTATAAAAGCTGGAGTGTTACCGAGTCCCACTCACTCACCAGGAAAGAGCCAATTCAATCCAGACCTCTAGTAATACCAGCTGGAGTGGTACTGAGTCCCACTCACTCACCAGGAAAGAGCCAATTCAATCCAGACCTCTGTTAATACCAGCTGGAGTGTTTCCGAGTCCCACTCACACACCAGCTAAAAGGCAATTCGATCCAGACGTCTATTAATACCAGCTGGAGTGGTACTGAGTCCCACTCACACACCAGCTAAAAGGCAATTCAATCCAGACTTCTATTAATACCAGCTGGAGTGGTACTGAGTCCCACTCACACACCAGCTAAAAGGCAATTCAATCCAGACCTCTATTAGTACCAGCTGGAGTGGTACTGAGTCCCACTCACTCACCAGGAAAGAGGCAGTTCAATCCAGACCTCTATTTATACCAGCTGGAGTGGTACTGAGCCCCACTCACACACCAGGAAAGAGCCAAATCAATCCAGGCCTCTATTAATACCAGCTGGAGTGGTACTGAGTCCCACTCACACAGCAGGGAAGAGGCAATTCAATCCAGACCTCTATTAATACCAGCTGGAGTGGTACTGAGTCCCACTCACACAGCAGGGAAGAGGCAATTCAATCCAGACCTCTATTAATACCAGCTGGAGTGGTACTGAGTCCCACTCACAAACCAGGAAAGAGGCAATTCAATCTAGACCTCTATTAATACCAGCTGGAGTGCTACTGAGTCCCACTCACACACCAGGAAAGAGAAATATCAATCCACACCTCTATAAAAGCTGGAGTGTTACCGAGTCCCACTCATACACCAGGAAAGAGTCAATTCAAACCAGGTTTCTCTTGAAACCAGCAGGAGTGGTACTGAGTCTCACTGAAACACCAGGAAAGAGCCAATTCATTCCAGACCTCTATTAACAGCAGCTGAAGTGGTACTGAGCCCCACTCACACACCAGGAAGGAGCCAATTCATTCCAGACCTCTATTAACAGCAGCAGAAGTGGTACTGAGTCTCACTCACACAACAGAAAGAGCCAATTCAATCCAGGCCTCTACTCATACCAGCTGGAGTGGGACTGAGCTCCACTCACACTCCAGGAAAGAGCCAATTGAAACCAGGCCTCTATTAATACCAGCTGGAGTGGTACTGAGTCTCACTCACCCACCAGGAAAGAGCCAATTCAAGCCAGACCTCTTTAAATACCAGCTGGAGTGGTACTGAGCGCCACTCACTCACCAGGTAGGAGCCAATTCAATCCAGACCTCTATTAATACCAGCTGGAGATGTACTGATCCCCACTCACACACCAGGAAAGAGGCAATTCAATCCAGATCTCTATTAATACCAGCTGGCGTGGTACTGAGTCCCACGTACACACCAGGAAAGAGACAATTAAATCCAGACCTCTATTAATAACAGCTGGAGTGGTACAGAGTCCCCGTCACTCACCAGGAAGGAGCCAATTCAATCCAGACCTCTATTAATACCAGCTGGAGAGGTACTGATCCCCACTCACACACCAGGAAAGAGGCAATTCAATCCAGATCTCTATTAATACCAGCTGGAGTGGTACTGAGTCTCACTCACACACCAGAAATGATGCAATTCAATCCAGACCTCTATTAATACCAGCTGGAGTGGTACTGAGTCCCACTCACACACCAGGAAAGAGAAATATCAATCCAAACTTCTATAAATACCAGCTGGAGTGGTACTGAGTCCCAATCACACAGCAGGAAAGAGGCAATTTAATCCAGGCCTCAATTAATACCAGCTGGAGTAGTACCGAGTCCCACTCACACACCAGGAAAGAAAAATATCAATACACACCTCTATTAATGCCAGCTGGAGTGGTACTCAGCCCCACTCACTCACCAGGAAAGAGGCAATTAAATCCAGACCTCTATTAATACCAGCTGGAGTGGTACTGAGTCCCACTCACACACCAGGAAAGAGGCAATTAAATCCAGGCCTCTATTAATACTAACTGGAGTGGACCTGAGCCCCACTCACACACCAGGGAAGAGCCATTTCGATCCAGGCCTCTATCTAAAGCAACTGGAGTGGGACTGAGCCCCTCTCACACAACAGGAAAGAGTCAATTCAAACCAGGCCTCTATTAATACCAGCTGGAGTGGTACTGAGTCTCACTGAAACACCAGAAAAGAGCCAATTCATTCCAGACCTCTATTAATACCAGCTGGAGTGGTGCTGACTCCCAATCACACACCAGCTAAGAGGCAATTCAATCCAGGTCTCTATTAATACCAGCAGGAGTGGCACTGAGTCCCACTTATACACCAGGAAAGAGCCAATTCAATCCAGACCTCTATTAATACCAGCTGGAGTGGTACTGAGTCCCACTCACACACCAGCTAAAAGGCAATTCAATCCAGACGTCTATTAATACCAGCTGGAGTGGTACTGAGTCCCACTCACACTCCAGCTAAAAGGCAATTCAATCCAGACCTCTATTAATACCAGCTGGATTGGTACTGAGTCCCACTCACAAACCAGGAAAGAGGCAATTCAATCCAGATCTCTATTAATACCAGCTGGAGTGGTACTGAGTCCCACTTACACACCAGGAAAGAGCCAATTCAATCCAGACCTCTATTATAACCGGCTGGAGTGGCACTGAGTCTCACTCACACACCAGGAAAGAGGCAATTCAATCCAGGTCTCTATTAATACCAGCTGGAGAGGTTCTGAGTCTCACTTACACACCAGGAAAGAGCCAATTCAATCCAGACCTCTATTATAACCAGCTGGCGTGGTACTGAGTCCCACTTACACACCAGGAAAGAGACAGTTCAATCCAGACCTCTATTATAACCAGCTGGAGTGGCACTGAGTCCCACTCAGACACCAGAACAGAGCCAATTAAATCCAGACCTTTATTTATACCATCTGGAGTGGTACTGAGTCCCACTCACAGACCAGGAAAGAGAAATATCAATCCACACCTCTATAAATACCAGCTGGAGTGGTACTGAGTCCCACTCACATAGCAGGAAAGAGGCAATTAAATCCAGACCTCTATTAGTACCAGCTGGAGTGGTACTGAGCCCCACTCACACGCCAGGAAAGAGGCAATTCAATCCAGACCTCTATTAGTACCAGCTGGAGTGGTACTGAGCCCCACTCACACGCCAGGAAAGAGGCAATTCAATCCAGACCTCTATTATTACCAGCTGGAATGGTACTGAGTCCCACTCACACACCAGGAAATAGGCAATTCAATCCAGGCTTCTATTAATACCAGCAGGAGTGGCACTGAGTCCCATTCACACAGCAGGAAAGAGACAATTGAAACCAGGCCTCTATTAATACCAGCTGGAGTGGTACTGAGTCCCACTCACACACCAGGAAAGAGCCAATTCAATCCAGACATCTATTAATAACAGCTGGCGTGGCACTGAGTCCCACTCACACACCAGGAAAGAGACAATTGAAACCACGCCTCTAGTAACACCAGCTGGAGTGGTACTGAGTCCCACTCACACACCAACTAAAAGGCAATTCAATCCAGATCTCTATTAATACCAGATGGCGTGGTACTGAGTCCCACTCACACACCAGCTAAAAGGCAATTCAATCCAGACCTCTATTAGTACCAGCTGGAGTGGTACTGAGTCCCACTCACACACCAGGAAAGAGAAATATCAATCCACACCTTTATAAATACCAGCTGGAGTTGTACTGAGTCCCACTCACAAACCAGGAAAGAGGCAATTCAATCCAGACCTCTATTAATACCAGCTGGTGTGGTACTGATTCCCACTCACTCACCAGGAAAGAGCCAATTCAATCCAGACCTCTATTAATACCAGCTGGAGTGGTACTGAGTCCCACTCACTCACCAGGAAAGAGCCAATTCAATCCAGACCTCTATTAATACCAGCTGGAGTGGTACTGAGTCCCACTCACTCACCAGGAAAGAGCCAATTCAATCCAGACCTCTGTTAATACCAGCTGGAGTGTTTCCGAGTCCCACTCACACACCAGCTAAAAGGCAATTCGATCCAGACGTCTATTAATACCAGCTGGAGTGGTACTGAGTCCCACTCACACACCAGCTAAAAGGCAATTCAATCCAGACTTCTATTAATACCAGCTGGAGTGGTACTGAGTCCCACTCACACACCAGCTAAAAGGCAATTCAATCCAGACCTCTATTAGTACCAGCTGGAGTGGTACTGAGTCCCACTCACTCACCAGGAAAGAGGCAGTTCAATCCAGACCTCTATTTATACCAGCTGGAGTGGTACTGAGCCCCACTCACACACCAGGAAAGAGCCAAATCAATCCAGGCCTCTATTAATACCAGCTGGAGTGGTACTGAGTCCCACTCACACAGCAGGGAAGAGGCAATTCAATCCAGACCTCTATTAATACCAGCTGGAGTGGTACTGAGTCCCACTCACAAACCAGGAAAGAGGCAATTCAATCTAGACCTCTATTAATACCAGCTGGAGTGCTACTGAGTCCCACTCACACACCAGGAAAGAGAAATATCAATCCACACCTCTATAAAAGCTGGAGTGTTACCGAGTCCCACTCACTCACCAGGAAAGAGCCAATTCAATCCAGACCTCTATTAATACCAGCTGGAGTGGTACTGAGTCCCACTCACTCACCAGGAAAGAGCCAATTCAATCCAGACCTCTGTTAATACCAGCTGGAGTGTTTCCGAGTCCCACTCACACACCAGCTAAAAGGCAATTCGATCCAGACGTCTATTAATACCAGCTGGAGTGGTACTGAGTCCCACTCACACACCAGCTAAAAGGCAATTCAATCCAGACTTCTATTAATACCAGCTGGAGTGGTACTGAGTCCCACTCACACACCAGCTAAAAGGCAATTCAATCCAGACCTCTATTAGTACCAGCTGGAGTGGTACTGAGTCCCACTCACTCACCAGGAAAGAGGCAGTTCAATCCAGACCTCTATTTATACCAGCTGGAGTGGTACTGAGCCCTACTCACACACCAGGAAAGAGCCAAATCAATCCAGGCCTCTATTAATACCAGCTGGAGTGGTACTGAGTCCCACTCACACAGCAGGGAAGAGGCAATTCAATCCAGACCTCTATTAATACCAGCTGGAGTGGTACTGAGTCCCACTCACAAACCAGGAAAGAGGCAATTCAATCTAGACCTCTATTAATACCAGCTGGAGTGCTACTGAGTCCCACTCACACACCAGGAAAGAGAAATATCAATCCACACCTCTATAAAAGCTGGAGTGTTACCGAGTCCCACTCATACACCAGGAAAGAGTCAATTCAAACCAGGTTTCTCTTGAAACCAGCAGGAGTGGTACTGAGTCTCACTGAAACACCAGGAAAGAGCCAATTCATTCCAGACCTCTATTAACAGCAGCTGAAGTGGTACTGAGCCCCACTCACACACCAGGAAGGAGCCAATTCATTCCAGACCTCTATTAACAGCAGCAGAAGTGGTACTGAGCCCCACTCACACATCAGGAAGGAGCCAATTCATTCCAGACCTCTATTAACAGCAGCAGAAGTGGTACTGAGCCCCACTCACACACCAGGAAGGAGCCAATTCATTCCAGACCTCTATTAACAGCAGCTGAAGTGGTACTGAGCCCCACTCACTCACCAGGAAGGAGCCAATTCAATCCAGGTTTCTATTAATACCAGCTGGAGAGGTACTGAGCCCCACTCACTCACCAGGAATGAGCCAATTCAATCCAGATCTCTATCAATACCAGCTAAAGTGGTACTGTGTCCCACTCACACACCAGGAAATAAGCAATTCAATCCAGGCTTCTATTAATACCAGCTGGAGTGGCACTGAGTCCAACTCACACACCAGGAAAGGGACAATTGAAACCAGGCCTCTATTAATACCAGCTGGAGTGGTACTGAGTCCCACTTACACACCAGGAAAGAGACAATTGAAACCAGACCTCTATTAATACCAGCTGGAGTGGTACTGAGTCCCACTCACACACCAGGAAAGAAACAATTGAAACCAGGCCTCTATTAATACCAGCTGGAGTGGTACTGAGTCCCACTTACACACCAGGAAAGAGACAATTGAAACCAGGCCTCTATTAATACCAGCTGGAGTGGTACTGAGTCTCACTCACACACCAGCTAAGAGGCAATTCAATCCAGGTCTCTATGAATACCAGCTGGAGTGGTACTGAGTCCCACTCAAACACCAGGGAAGAGCCAATTCAATCCAGACCTCTATTAATACCAGCTGGAGTGGTACTGAGTCCCAGTCAAACACCAGGAAAGAGCGAAATCAATCCAGACCTCTATTAATACCAGCTGGAGTGGTACTGAGTCCCACTCACACACCAGCTAAAAGGCAATTCAATCCAGACGTCTATTAATACCAGCTGGAGTGGTACTGAGTCCCACTCACACTCCAGCTAAAAGGCAATTCAATCCAGACCTCTATTAATACCAGCTGGATTGGTACTGAGTCCCACTCACAAACCAGGAAAGAGGCAATTCAATCCAGATCTCTATTAATACCAGCTGGAGTGGTACTGAGTCCCACTTACACACCAGGAAAGAGCCAATTCAATCCAGACCTCTATTATAACCGGCTGGAGTGGCACTGAGTCTCACTCACACACCAGGAAAGAGGCAATTCAATCCAGGTCTCTATTAATACCAGCTGGAGAGGTTCTGAGTCTCACTTACACACCAGGAAAGAGCCAATTCAATCCAGACCTCTATTATAACCAGCTGGCGTGGTACTGAGTCCCACTTACACACCAGGAAAGAGACAGTTCAATCCAGACCTCTATTATAACCAGCTGGAGTGGCACTGAGTCCCACTCAGACACCAGAACAGAGCCAATTAAATCCAGACCTCTATTTATACCATCTGGAGTGGTACTGAGTCCCAATCACACACCAGGAAAGAGACAATTGAAACTAGGCCTCTATTAATACCAGCTGGAGTGGTACTGAGTCCCACTCACAGACCAGGAAAGAGAAATATCAATCCACACCTCTATAAATACCAGCTGGAGTGGTACTGAGTCCCACTCACATAGCAGGAAAGAGGCAATTAAATCCAGACCTCTATTAGTACCAGCTGGAGTGGTACTGAGCCCCACTCACACGCCAGGAAAGAGGCAATTCAATCCAGACCTCTATTAGTACCAGCTGGAGTGGTACTGAGCCCCACTCACACGCCAGGAAAGAGGCAATTCAATCCAGACCTCTATTATTACCAGCTGGAATGGTACTGAGTCCCACTCACACACCAGGAAATAGGCAATTCAATCCAGGCTTCTATTAATACCAGCAGGAGTGGCACTGAGTCCCATTCACACAGCAGGAAAGAGACAATTGAAACCAGGCCTCTATTAATACCAGCTGGAGTGGTACTGAGTCCCACTCACACACCAGGAAAGAGCCAATTCAATCCAGACATCTATTAATAACAGCTGGCGTGGCACTGAGTCCCACTCACACACCAGGAAAGAGACAATTGAAACCACGCCTCTAGTAACACCAGCTGGAGTGGTACTGAGTCCCACTCACACACCAACTAAAAGGCAATTCAATCCAGATCTCTATTAATACCAGATGGCGTGGTACTGAGTCCCACTCACACACCAGCTAAAAGGCAATTCAATCCAGACCTCTATTAGTACCAGCTGGAGTGGTACTGAGTCCCACTCACACACCAGGAAAGAGAAATATCAATCCACACCTTTATAAATACCAGCTGGAGTTGTACTGAGTCCCACTCACAAACCAGGAAAGAGGCAATTCAATCCAGACCTCTATTAATACCAGCTGGTGTGGTACTGATTCCCACTCACTCACCAGGAAAGAGCCAATTCAATCCAGACCTCTATTAATACCAGCTGGAGTGGTACTGAGTCCCACTCACTCACCAGGAAAGAGCCAATTCAATCCAGACCTCTATTAATACCAGCTGGAGTGGTACTGAGTCCCACTCACTCACCAGGAAAGAGCCAATTCAATCCAGACCTCTGTTAATACCAGCTGGAGTGTTTCCGAGTCCCACTCACACACCAGCTAAAAGGCAATTCGATCCAGACGTCTATTAATACCAGCTGGAGTGGTACTGAGTCCCACTCACACACCAGCTAAAAGGCAATTCAATCCAGACTTCTATTAATACCAGCTGGAGTGGTACTGAGTCCCACTCACACACCAGCTAAAAGGCAATTCAATCCAGACCTCTATTAGTACCAGCTGGAGTGGTACTGAGTCCCACTCACTCACCAGGAAAGAGGCAGTTCAATCCAGACCTCTATTTATACCAGCTGGAGTGGTACTGAGCCCCACTCACACACCAGGAAAGAGCCAAATCAATCCAGGCCTCTATTAATACCAGCTGGAGTGGTACTGAGTCCCACTCACACAGCAGGGAAGAGGCAATTCAATCCAGACCTCTATTAATACCAGCTGGAGTGGTACTGAGTCCCACTCACAAACCAGGAAAGAGGCAATTCAATCTAGACCTCTATTAATACCAGCTGGAGTGCTACTGAGTCCCACTCACACACCAGGAAAGAGAAATATCAATCCACACCTCTATAAAAGCTGGAGTGTTACCGAGTCCCACTCACTCACCAGGAAAGAGCCAATTCAATCCAGACCTCTATTAATACCAGCCGGAGTGGTACTGAGTCCCACTCACTCACCAGGAAAGAGCCAATTCAATCCAGACCTCTGTTAATACCAGCTGGAGTGTTTCCGAGTCCCACTCACACACCAGCTAAAAGGCAATTCGATCCAGACGTCTATTAATACCAGCTGGAGTGGTACTGAGTCCCACTCACACACCAGCTAAAAGGCAATTCAATCCAGACTTCTATTAATACCAGCTGGAGTGGTACTGAGTCCCACTCACACACCAGCTAAAAGGCAATTCAATCCAGACCTCTATTAGTACCAGCTGGAGTGGTACTGAGTCCCACTCACTCACCAGGAAAGAGGCAGTTCAATCCAGACCTCTATTTATACCAGCTGGAGTGGTACTGAGCCCCACTCACACACCAGGAAAGAGCCAAATCAATCCAGGCCTCTATTAATACCAGCTGGAGTGGTACTGAGTCCCACTCACACAGCAGGGAAGAGGCAATTCAATCCAGACCTCTATTAATACCAGCTGGAGTGGTACTGAGTCCCACTCACAAACCAGGAAAGAGGCAATTCAATCTAGACCTCTATTAATACCAGCTGGAGTGCTACTGAGTCCCACTCACACACCAGGAAAGAGAAATATCAATCCACACCTCTATAAAAGCTGGAGTGTTACCGAGTCCCACTCATACACCAGGAAAGAGTCAATTCAAACCAGGTTTCTCTTGAAACCAGCAGGAGTGGTACTGAGTCTCACTGAAACACCAGGAAAGAGCCAATTCATTCCAGACCTCTATTAACAGCAGCTGAAGTGGTACTGAGCCCCACTCACACACCAGGAAGGAGCCAATTCATTCCAGACCTCTATTAACAGCAGCAGAAGTGGTACTGAGCCCCACTCACACATCAGGAAGGAGCCAATTCATTCCAGACCTCTATTAACAGCAGCAGAAGTGGTACTGAGCCCCACTCACACACCAGGAAGGAGCCAATTCATTCCAGACCTCTATTAACAGCAGCTGAAGTGGTACTGAGCCCCACTCACTCACCAGGAAGGAGCCAATTCAATCCAGGTTTCTATTAATACCAGCTGGAGAGGTACTGAGCCCCACTCACTCACCAGGAATGAGCCAATTCAATCCAGATCTCTATCAATACCAGCTAAAGTGGTACTGTGTCCCACTCACACACCAGGAAATAAGCAATTCAATCCAGGCTTCTATTAATACCAGCTGGAGTGGCACTGAGTCCAACTCACACACCAGGAAAGGGACAATTGAAACCAGGCCTCTATTAATACCAGCTGGAGTGGTACTGAGTCCCACTTACACACCAGGAAAGAGACAATTGAAACCAGACCTCTATTAATACCAGCTGGAGTGGTACTGAGTCCCACTCACACACCAGGAAAGAAACAATTGAAACCAGGCCTCTATTAATACCAGCTGGAGTGGTACTGAGTCCCACTTACACACCAGGAAAGAGACAATTGAAACCAGGCCTCTATTAATACCAGCTGGAGTGGTACTGAGTCTCACTCACACACCAGCTAAGAGGCAATTCAATCCAGGTCTCTATGAATACCAGCTGGAGTGGTACTGAGTCCCACTCAAACACCAGGGAAGAGCCAATTCAATCCAGACCTCTATTAATACCAGCTGGAGTGGTACTGAGTCCCAGTCAAACACCAGGAAAGAGCGAAATCAATCCAGACCTCCATGAATACCAGCTGGAGTGGTACTGAGTCCCACTCACACAGCAGGAAAGAGGCAATTCAATCCAGACCACTATTAGTACCAGCTGGAGTGGTACTGAGTCCCGCTCATGCACCAGGAAAGAGAAATATCAATCCACACGTTTATAAATAACAGCTGGAGAGGTACTGATTCCCACTCACACAGCAGGGATGAGGCAATTAAATCCAGGTCTCTATTAATGCCAGCTGGAGTAGAACCGAGTCCCACTCACACAGCAGGAAAGAGGCAATTCAATCCAGACCTCAATTAATACCAGCTGGAGTGGTACTGAGTCCCACTCACACAGCAGGAATGAGGCAATTAAATCCTGGTCTCTATTAATATCAACTGGAGTGGTACCGAGTCCCACTCACACAGCAGGAAAGAGGCAATTCAATCCAGACCTCTATTAATACCAGCTGGAGTGGTACTGAGTCCCACTCACACACCAGGAAAGAGGCAATTCAATCCAGGTCTCTATTAATACCAGCTGGAGTGGTACCGAGTCCCACTCACACACCAGGAAAGAGGCAATTCAATCCAGACCTCTATTAATACCAGCTGGTGTGGTACTGAGTCCCACTCACACCCCAGGAAAGAGAAATATCTATCCACACCTATATTTATAGCAACTAAAGTGGGACTGAGCCCCACTCACACACCAGGACTGAGAATTTTCAATCCACTCGTCTTCAATACCAGCTGGAATGGTACTGAGTCTCACTCACACACCAGTAAAGCGGCAATTCAATCCAGGTCTCTATTAATACCAGCTGGAGTGGTACTGTGTCCTACTCACACACCAGGGAAGATCCATTTCAATCCAGGTATCTATTAATACCAGCTGGAGTGGGACTGAGTCCCACTCACACACCAGGAAAGAGTCAATTCAATCCAGGCCTCTATTAATACCAGCTGGAGTGGTACTGAGCCCCACTCACACACCAGGGAAGCGCCATTCCAATCCAGGCCTCTATTTATAGCAACTAAATTGGTACTGATTCCCACTCTCACACCAGGGCAGAGCCATTTCAATCCAGGTATCTATTAATACCAGCTGGAGTGGGACTGAGCCACACTCACACACTAGGGAAGAGCCATTTCAATCCAGGTATCTATTAATACCAGCTGGAGTGGGATTTAGTCCCACTCACACATCAGGAAAGAGTCAATTCAAACCAGGCCTCTATTAATACCAGCTGGAGAAGACCTGAGCCCCACTCACACACCAGAAAGAGCCAATTCTAACCAGGCCTCTATTAATACCAGCTGGAGTGGTACTGATTCCCACACAGATGCCAGGAAAGAGGCAATTCAATCCAGGTCTCTATTAACACCAGCTGGAGTGGTACTGAGTCTCACTCACACTCCAGGAAAGAGTCAACTCAAATCAGGTTTCTCTTGAAACCAGCTGGAGTGGTACTGAGTCTCACTGAAACACCAGGAAAGAGGCAATTCAATCCAGGCTTCTATTAATACAAGCTGGAGTGGGACTGAGCCCCACTCACACACCAGGAAGGAGCCAATTCAATCCAGGCCTCTATTAATACCAGCTGGAGTGGACCTGAGCCCCACTCACTCACCAGAAAGAGCCAATTCTAACCAGGCCTCTATTAATACCAGCTGGAGTGGTACTGAGTCCCACACAGATGCCAGGAAAGAGGCAATTCAATCCAGGTCTCTATTAACACCAGCTGGAGTGGTACTGAGTCTCACTCACACACCAGGAAAGAGTCAACTCAAATCAGGTTTCTCTTGAAACCAGCTGGAGTGGTACTGAGTCTCACTGAAACACCAGGAAAGAGGCAATTCAATCCAGGCTTCTATTAATACAAGCTGGAGTGGGACTGAGCCCCACTCACACACCAGGAAGGAGACAATTCAATCCAGGTTTCTATTAATACCAGCTGGAGTGGGACTGAGCCCCACTCACACACCAGGAAGGAGCAAATTCAATCCAGATCTCTATTAATACCAGCTGGAGAGGTACTGACTCTCACTCACACACCAGGAAAGAGCAAATTCCAACCAGACCTCCATTAATAGCAGCTGGAGTGGTACTGAGCCCCAGTTACACACCTGGAAAGAGCCAAGTAAATCCAGGCCTCTATTCATACCAGCTGCAGTGGTACTGAGCCCCACTCGCAAGCCAGGAAAGTGCCAATTGAAACCAGGTTTCTCTTGAAACCATCTGGAGTGGTACTGAGACTCACTCACACTCCAGGAAAGAGCCAAGTCAATCCAGGCATCTATGCATACCAGCTGGAGTGGTACTGAGCCCCACTCACACTACAGGAAAGAGCCAATTCAATCCAGGCCTCTATTCATACCAGCTGGAGAGGTACTGAGTCCTACTCACACACCAGAAAGAGCAAATTCAATCCAGGCCTCTATTAATACCAGCTGGAGTGGAACTGAGTCTCACTGAAACACCAGGAAAGAGCCAATTCAATCCAGACCTCTATTACCAGCAGCTGAAGTGGTACTGAGTCTCACTCACACACCAGGAAAGAGCCAAGTCAATCCAGGCCTCTATTCATACCAGCTGGAGAGGTACTGAGTCCCACTCACACACCATGAAAGAGCAAATTCCAACCAGGCCTCTATTCATACCAGCTGGAGTGGTACTGAGCACCACTGACACACCAGGAAAGAGCCAATTCAATCCAGACCTCTATTAATACCAGCTGGAGTGGTACTGAGTCCCACTCACACACCAGAAAGAGCCAAGTCAATCCATGCCTCTATTCATACCAGCTGGAGTGGTACTGAGTCTCACTCACACACCAGGAAATAGCCAATTCAATCCAGGCCTCTATTAATACCAGCTGTAGTGGTACTGAGCCCCACTCACTCACCAGGAAAGAGTCAATTCAAACCAGGCCTCTGTTCATACCAGCTGGAGTTGTACGGAGCACCACTGACACACCAGGAAAGAGCCAATTCCATCCAGGCCTCGATTCATACCAGCAGGAGAGGTACTGAGTCCCACTCACACACCAGAAGGAGCCAATTCAATCCAGGCCTCTATTAATACCAGCTGGAGTAGTACTGAGCTCCACTGACACTCCAGGAAAGAGCCAATTCAATCCAGACCTCTATTAACACCAGCTGGAGTGGTACTGAGCCCCACTCACACACCAGGAAAGAGCCAAATCAATCCAGACCTCTTTAAATACCAGCTGGAGTGGTACTGAGCCCCACTCACACACCAGGAAAGAGCCAAATCAATCCAGACCTCTTTAAATACCAGCTGGAGTGGTACTGAGTCCCACTCACACACCAGAAAGAGCCAATTCAATCCAGGCCTCTATTAATACCAGCTGGAGTAGTACTGAGCTCCACTGACACTCCAGGAAAGAGCCAATTCAATCCAGACCTCTATTAACACCAGCTGGAGTGGTACTGAGTCCCACTCACACACCAGAAAGAGTCAATTTAAACCAGGCCTCTATTAATACCAGCTGGAGTAGTTCTGAGTCCCACTGACACACCAGGAAAGAGTCAATTCAAACCAGGTTTCTCTTGAAACCAGCTGGTGTGGTACTGAGTGTCACTGAAACACCAGGAAAGAACAAGTTCAATCGAGACCTCTATTAACAGCTGCTGGAGTGGTACTGAGCCCCACTCACTCACCAGGAAGGAGCCAATTCAGTCCAGGTTTCGATTAATACCAGCTGGAGTGGTACTGATTCCCACTCACACACCAGGAAAGAGCCAATTCAATCCAGGCCTCTATTAATACCAGCTGCAGTGGTACTGAGCCCCACTCGCACAGCAGAAAGAGCCAAGTCAATCCAGGACTCTATTCATTCCAGCTGGAGAGGTACTGAGTCCCACTCACACACCAGGAAAGAGCTAAGTCAATCGAGGACTCTATTCATTCCAGCTGGAGACGTACTGAGTCCCACTCACACACCAGAAAGAGCCAATTCAATCCAGGCCTCTATTAATACCAGCTGTAGTGGTACTGAGCCCCACTCGCACAGCAGAAAGAGCCAAGTCAATCCAGGCCTCTATTCATACCAGCTGGAGTGGTACTGAGTCCCACTCACACACCAGGAAAGAGCCAATTCAATCCAGGCCTCTATTAATACCAGCTGTAGTGGTATTGAGCCCCACTCGCACAGCAGAAAGAGCCAATTCAATCCAGACCTCTATTAATACCAGCTGGTGTGGTACTGAGTCCCACTCACACACCAGGAAAGAGCTAAGTCAATCCAGGACTCTATTCATTCCAGCTGGAGTGGTACTGAGTCCCACTCACACACCAGAAAGAGCCAAGTCAATCCATGCCTCTATTCATACCAGCTGGAGTGGTACTGAGTCTCACTCACACACCAGGAAATAGCCAATTCAATCCAGGCCTCTATTAATACCAGCTGTAGTGGTACTGAGCCCCACTCACTCACCAGGAAAGAGTCAATTCAAACCAGGCCTCTGTTCATACCAGCTGGAGTTGTACGGAGCACCACTGACACACCAGGAAAGAGCCAATTCCATCCAGGCCTCGATTCATACCAGCAGGAGAGGTACTGAGTCCCACTCACACACCAGAAAGAGCCAATTCAATCCAGGCCTCTATTAATACCATCTGGAGTAGTACTGAGCTCCACTGACACTCCAGGAAAGAGCCAATTCAATCCAGACCTCTATTAACACCAGCTGGAGTGGTACTGAGCCCCACTCACACACCAGGATAGAGCCAAATCAATCCAGACCTCTTTAAATACCAGCTGGAGTGGTACTGAGCCCCACTCACACACCAGGAAAGAGCCAAATCAATCCAGACCTCTTTAAATACCAGCTGGAGTGGTACTGAGTCCCACTCACACACCAGAAAGAGCCAATTCAATCCAGGCCTCTATTAATACCAGCTTGAGTAGTACTGAGCTCCACTGACACTCCAGGAAAGAGCCAATTCAATCCAGACCTCTATTAACACCAGCTGGAGTGGTACTGAGCCCCACTCACACACCAGGAAAGAGCCAAATCAATCCAGACCTCTTCAAATACCAGCTGGCGTGGTACTGAGTCTCACTGAAACACCAGGAAAGAGCCAATTCAATCCAGACCTCTATTACCAGCAGCTGAAGTGGTACTGAGCCCCACTCACTCAACAGGAAAGAGTCAAATCAATCCAGACCTCTTTAAATACCAGCTGGAGTGGTACTGAGTCTCACTCACACACCAGGAAAGAGCCAAGTCAATCCAGGCCTCTATTCATACCAGCTGGAGAGGTACTGAGCCCCACTCACACACCAGGAAAGAGGCAATTCAATCCAGGCTTCTATTCATACCAGCTGGAGTGGTACTGAGTCCCACTCACACACCAGGAAAGTGCCAATTGAAACCAAATTTCTATTAATATCAGCTGGAGTGGTACTGAGCCTCACTCACACACCAGGAAAGAGTCAATTCAAACCAGGTTTCTCTTGAAACCAGCTGGAGATGTACCGAGTCCCACTCACAGACCAGGAAAGAGGCAATTCAATCCAGACCTCTATTAATACCAGCTGGAGTGGTACTGAGTCCCACTCACACACCAGAAAGAGCCAATTCAACCCAGGCCTCTATTAATATCAGCTGGAGTGGTACTGAGCCTCACTCACACACCAGGAAAGAGTCAATTCAAACCAGGTTTCTCTTGAAACCAGCTGGAGTGGTACTGAGTCCCACTCACACACCAGAAAGAGCCAATTCAATCCAGGCCTCTATTAATACCAGCTGGTGTGGTACTGAGTCCCTCCGACACACCAGGAAAGAGACAATTGAAACCAGGCCTATATTAATACCAGCTGGAGTGGTACTGAGTCTCACTCACCCACCAGGAAAGAGCCAATTCAAGCCAGACCTCTTTAAATACCAGCTGGAGTGGTACTGAGTCTCACTCACTCACCAGGAAAGAGCAAATTCAAACCAGACCTCCATTAATACCAGCTGGAGAGGTACTGAGTCCCACTCACACACCAGGAAAGAGCCAATTGAAACCAAATTTCTATTATTACCAGCTGGAGTGGTACTGAGTCTCACTCACACACCAGGAAAGAGCAAATTCAAACCAGACCTCCATTAATACCAGCTGGAGAGGTACTGAGTCCCACTCACACACAGGAAAGAGCCAATTCAATCCAGGCCTCTATTAATACCAGCTGGAGTGGTACTGAGTCCCACTCACACACCAGAAAGAGTCAATTTAAACCAGGCCTCTATTAATACCAGCTGGAGTAGTTCTGAGTCCCACTGACACACCAGGAAAGAGTCAATTCAAACCAGGTTTCTCTTGAAACCAGCTGGTGTGGTACTGAGTGTCACTGAAACACCAGGAAAGAACAAGTTCAATCGAGACCTCTATTAACAGCTGCTGGAGTGGTACTGAGCCCCACTCACTCACGAGGAAGGAGCCAATTCAGTCCAGGTTTCTATTAATACCAGCTGGAGTGGTACTGATTCCCACTCACACACCAGGAAAGAGCCAATTCAATCCAGGCCTCTATTAATACCAGCTGGAGTGGTACTGAGCACCACTCGCACAGCAGAAAGAGCCAAGTCAATCCAGGACACTATTCATTCCAGCTGAAGAGGTACTGAGTCCCACTCACACACCAGGAAAGAGCTAAGTCAATCTAGGACTCTATTCATTCCAGCTGTAGAGGTACTGAGTCCCACTCACAAACCAGGAAAGAGGCAATTCAATCCAGACCTCTATTATTACCAGCTGGAATGGTACTGAGTCCCACTCACACACCAGAAAGAGCCAATTCAATTCAGGCCTCTATTCATTCCAGCTGGAGAGGTACTGAGTCCCACTCACACACCAGAAAGAGCAAATTCAATCCAGGCCTCTATTAATACCAGCTGGAGAGGTACTGATACCCACTCACACTCCAGGAAATAGCCAATTCAATCCAGGCCTCTATTAATACCAGCTGTAGTGGTACTGAGTCCCACTCACACACCAGAAAGAGCCAAGTCAATCCAGGACTCTATTAATACCAGCTGGAGTGGTACTGAGCCGCACTCACACTCCAGGAAACTGCCAATTCAATCCAGGCCTCTATTAAAACCAGCTGGAGTGGTACTGAGTCCCAGTCACACACCAGAAAGAGCCAATTCAATCCAGGTCTCTATTAATATCAGCTGGAGTGGTACTGAGTCTCACTGAAACACCAGGAAAGAGGCAATTCAATCTGGGCTTCTATTAATACCAGCTGGAGTGGTACTGAGCCCCACTCACACTCCAGGAAAGAGCTAAGTCAATCTAGGACTCTATTCATTCCTGCTGGAGAGGTACTGAGTCCCACTCAGACACCAGAACAGTGCCAATTCAATCCAGACCTCTATAATACCAGCTGGAGTGGCACTGAGTCTCACTCACACACCAGGAAAGAGCAAATTCCAACCAGACCACCATTAATAGCAGCTGGAGTGGTACTGACTCACCAGGAAAGAGCCAAGTCAATCCAGGCCTCTATTCATAACAGCTGGAGTGGTACTGAGCACCACTCACACTCCAGGAAAGAGCCAATTCAATCCAGGCCTCTATTAATACCTGCTGGAGAGGTACTGAGTCCCACTCACACTCCAGGAAAGAGCCAATTCAATCCAGGCCTCTATTAATACCAGCTGGAGTGGTACTGAGCCCCACTCACACTCCAGCAAAGAGTCAATTCAAACCAGGCCTCTATTAATACCAGCTGGAGTGGTACTGAGCCCCACTCACACTCCAGGAAGGAGCCAATTCAATCCAGGTTTCTATTAATACCAGCTGGAGTGGTACTGAGCCCCACTCACTCACCAGGAAGGCGCCAATTCAATCCAGGTTTCTATTAATACCAGCTGGAGTGGTACTGAGTCCCACTCACACACCTGGAAGGAGCCAATTCAATTCAGGTTTCTATTAATACCAGCTGGAGTTATACTGAGCCCCACTCACACACCTGGAAGGAGCCAATTCAATCCAGGTTTCTATTAATACCAGCTGGAGTGGTACTGAGTCCCACTCACACACCTGGAAGGAGCCAATTCAATCCAGGTTTCAATTAAGACCAGCTGGAGTGGTACTGAGCCCCACTCACTCACCAGGAAGGAGCCAATTCAATCCAGGTTTCTATTAATACCAGCTGGAGTGGTACTGAGCCCCACTCACACACCAGGAAAGAGCCAATTCAATCCAGGTCTCTATTCATACCAGCTGCAGTGGTACTGAGTCCCACTCCCATGCCAGGTCAGAGGCAATTCAATCCAGGTCTCTATTAATATCAGCTGGAGTGGTACTGAGCCCCACTCACTCACCAGGAAGGAGCCAATTCAGTCCAGGTTTCTATTAATACCAGCTGGAGTGGTACTGAGCCCCACTCACACACCTGGAAGGAGCCAATTCATTCCAGACCTCTATTAATACCAGCTGAAGTGGTACTCAGCCCCACGCACTCACCAGGAAGGAGCCAATTCAATCCAGACCTCTTTTACAACCAGTTGGAGTGGTACTGAGCCCCACTCAAACCCAGGAACGTGCCAATTGAAACCATATTTCTATTATTACCAGCTGGAGTGGTACTGAGTCTCACTCACCCACCAGGAAAGAGCCCATTCAAGCCAGACCTCTTGAAATACCAGCTGGAGTGGTACTGAGTCTCACTCACTCACCAGGAAAGAGCAAATTCAAACCAGACCTCCATTAATACCAGCTGGACAGGTACTGAGTCCCACTCACACACCAGGAAAGAGCCAATTCAATCCAGGTTTCTATTAATACCAGCTGGAGTGGTACTGAGCCCCACTCACTCACCAGGAAGGCGCCAATTCAATCCAGGTTTCTATTAATACCAGCTGGAGTGGTACTGATTCCCACTCACACACCAGGAAAGAGCCAATTCAATCCAGGCCTCTATTAATACCAGCTGTAGTGGTACTGAGCCCCACTCGCACAGCAGAAAGAGCCAAGTCAATCCAGGACTCTATTCATTCCAGCTGGAGAGGTACTGAGTCCCACTCACACACCAGGAAAGAGCTAAGTCCATCGAGGACTCTATTCATTCCAGCTGGAGACGTACTGAGTCCCACTCACACACCAGAAAGAGCCAATTCAATCCAGGCCTCTATTAATACCAGCTGTAGTGGTACTGAGCCCCACTCGCACAGCAGAAAGAGCCAAGTCAATCCAGGCCTCTATTCATACCAGCTGGAGTGGTACTGAGTCCCACTCACACACCAGGAAAGAGCCAATTCAATCCAGGCCTCTATTAATACCAGCTGTAGTGGTATTGAGCCCCACTCGCACAGCAGAAAGAGCCAATTCAATCCAGACCTCTATTAATACCAGCTGGAGTGGTACTGAGTCCCACTCACACACCAGGAAAGAGCTAAGTCAATCCAGGACTCTATTCATTCCAGCTGGAGTGGTACTGAGTCCCACTCACACACCAGAAAGAGCCAAGTCAATCCATGCCTCTATTCATACCAGCTGGAGTGGTACTGAGTCTCACTCACACACCAGGAAATAGCCAATTCCATCCAGGCCTCGATTCATACCAGCAGGAGAGGTACTGAGTCCCACTCACACACCAGAAAGAGTCAATTCAAACCAGGCCTCTGTTCATACCAGCTGGAGTTGTACGGAGCACCACTGACACACCAGGAAAGAGCCAATTCCATCCAGGCCTCGATTCATACCAGCAGGAGAGGTACTGAGTCCCACTCACACACCAGAAAGAGCCAATTCAATCCAGGTCTCTATTAATATCAGCTGGAGTGGTACTGAGTCTCACTGAAACACCAGGAAAGAGCCAATTCAATCCAGACCTCTATTACCAGCAGCTGAAGTGGTACTGAGCCCCACTCACTCAACAGGAAAGAGCCAAATCAATCCAGACCTCTTTAAATACCAGCTGGAGTGGTACTGAGTCTCACTCACACACCAGGAAAGAGCCAAGTCAATCCAGGCCTCTATTCATACCAGCTGGAGAGGTACTGAGCCCCACTCACACACCAGGAAAGAGGCAATTCAATCCAGGCTTCTATTCATACCAGCTGGAGTGGTACTGAGTCCCACTCACACACCAGGAAAGTGCCAATTGAAACCAAATTTCTATTAATATCAGCTGGAGTGGTACTGAGCCTCACTCACACACCAGGAAAGAGTCAATTCAAACCAGGTTTCTCTTGAAACCAGCTGGAGAGGTACCGAGTCCCACTCACAGACCAGGAAAGAGGCAATTCAATCCAGACCTCTATTAATACCAGCTGGAGTGGTACTGAGTCCCACTCACACACCAGAAAGAGCCAATTCAACCCAGGCCTCTATTAATATCAGCTGGAGTGGTACTGAGCCTCACTCACACACCAGGAAAGAGTCAATTCAAACCAGGTTTCTCTTGAAACCAGCTGGAGTGGTACTGAGTCCCACTCACACACCAGAAAGAGCCAATTCAATCCAGGCCTCTATTAATACCAGCTGGTGTGGTACTGAGTTCCTCCGACACACCAGGAAAGAGACAATTGAAACCAGGCCTATATTAATACCAGCTGGAGTGGTACTGAGTCTCACTCACCCACCAGGAAAGAGCCAATTCAAGCCAGACCTCTTTAAATACCAGCTGGAGTGGTACTGAGTCTCACTCACTCACCAGGAAAGAGCAAATTCAAACCAGACCTCCATTAATACCAGCTGGAGAGGTACTGAGTCCCACTCACACACCAGGAAAGAGCCAATTGAAACCAAATTTCTATTATTACCAGCTGGAGTGGTACTGAGTCTCACTCACACACCAGGAAAGAGCAAATTCAAACCAGACCTCCATTAATACCAGCTGGAGAGGTACTGAGTCCCACTCACACACAGGAAAGAGCCAATTCAATCCAGGCCTCTATTAATACCAGCTGGAGTGGTACTGAGTCCCACTCACACACCAGAAAGAGTCAATTTAAACCAGGCCTCTATTAATACCAGCTGGAGTAGTTCTGAGTCCCACTGACACACCAGGAAAGAGTCAATTCAAACCAGGTTTCTCTTGAAACCAGCTGGTGTGGTACTGAGTGTCACTGAAACACCAGGAAAGAACAAGTTCAATCGAGACCTCTATTAACAGCTGCTGGAGTGGTACTGAGCCCCACTCACTCACGAGGAAGGAGCCAATTCAGTCCAGGTTTCTATTAATACCAGCTGGAGTGGTACTGATTCCCACTCACACACCAGGAAAGAGCCAATTCAATCCAGGCCTCTATTAATACCAGCTGGAGTGGTACTGAGCACCACTCGCACAGCAGAAAGAGCCAAGTCAATCCAGGACACTATTCATTCCAGCTGAAGAGGTACTGAGTCCCACTCACACACCAGGAAAGAGCTAAGTCAATCTAGGACTCTATTCATTCCAGCTGTAGAGGTACTGAGTCCCACTCACAAACCAGGAAAGAGGCAATTCAATCCAGACCTCTATTATTACCAGCTGGAATGGTACTGAGTCCCACTCACACACCAGAAAGAGCCAATTCAATTCAGGCCTCTATTCATTCCAGCTGGAGAGGTACTGAGTCCCACTCACACACCAGAAAGAGCAAATTCAATACAGGCCTCTATTAATACCAGCTGGAGAGGTACTGATACCCACTCACACTCCAGGAAATAGCCAATTCAATCCAGGCCTCTATTAATACCAGCTGTAGTGGTACTGAGTCCCACTCACACACCAGAAAGAGCCAAGTCAATCCAGGACTCTATTAATACCAGCTGGAGTGGTACTGAGCCGCACTCACACTCCAGGAAACTGCCAATTCAATCCAGGCCTCTATTAAAACCAGCTGGAGTGGTACTGAGTCCCAGTCACACACCAGAAAGAGCCAATTCAATCCAGGTCTCTATTAATATCAGCTGGAGTGGTACTGAGTCTCACTGAAACACCAGGAAAGAGGCAATTCAATCTGGGCTTCTATTAATACCAGCTGGAGTGGTACTGAGCCCCACTCACACTCCAGGAAAGAGCTAAGTCAATCTAGGACTCTATTCATTCCTGCTGGAGAGGTACTGAGTCCCACTCAGACACCAGAACAGTGCCAATTCAATCCAGACCTCTATAATACCAGCTGGAGTGGCACTGAGTCTCACTCACACACCAGGAAAGAGCAAATTCCAACCAGACCACCATTAATAGCAGCTGGAGTGGTACTGACTCACCAGGAAAGAGCCAAGTCAATCCAGGCCTCTATTCATAACAGCTGGAGTGGTACTGAGCACCACTCACACTCCAGGAAAGAGCCAATTCAATCCAGGCCTCTATTAATACCTGCTGGAGAGGTACTGAGTCCCACTCACACTCCAGGAAAGAGCCAATTCAATCCAGGCCTCTATTAATACCAGCTGGAGTGGTACTGAGCCCCACTCACACTCCAGCAAAGAGTCAATTCAAACCAGGCCTCTATTAATACCAGCTGGAGTGGTACTGAGCCCCACTCACACTCCAGGAAGGAGCCAATTCAATCCAGGTTTCTATTAATACCAGCTGGAGTGGTACTGAGCCCCACTCACTCACCAGGAAGGCGCCAATTCAATCCAGGTTTCTATTAATACCAGCTGGAGTGGTACTGAGTCCCACTCACACACCTGGAAGGAGCCAATTCAATTCAGGTTTCTATTAATACCAGCTGGAGTTATACTGAGCCCCACTCACACACCTGGAAGGAGCCAATTCAATCCAGGTTTCTATTAATACCAGCTGGAGTGGTACTGAGTCCCACTCACACACCTGGAAGGAGCCAATTCAATCCAGGTTTCAATTAAGACCAGCTGGAGTGGTACTGAGCCCCACTCACTCACCAGGAAGCAGCCAATTCAATCCAGGTTTCTATTAATACCAGCTGGAGTGGTACTGAGCCCCACTCACACACCAGGAAAGAGCCAATTCAATCCAGGTCTCTATTCATACCAGCTGCAGTGGTACTGAGTCCCACTCCCATGCCAGGTCAGAGGCAATTCAATCCAGGTCTCTATTAATATCAGCTGGAGTGGTACTGAGCCCCACTCACTCACCAGGAAGGAGCCAATTCAGTCCAGGTTTCTATTAATACCAGCTGGAGTGGTACTGAGCCCCACTCACACACCTGGAAGGAGCCAATTCATTCCAGACCTCTATTAATACCAGCTGAAGTGGTACTCAGCCCCACGCACTCACCAGGAAGGAGCCAATTCAATCCAGACCTCTTTTACAACCAGTTGGAGTGGTACTGAGCCCCACTCAAACCCAGGAACGTGCCAATTGAAACCATATTTCTATTATTACCAGCTGGAGTGGTACTGAGTCTCACTCACCCACCAGGAAAGAGCCCATTCAAGCCAGACCTCTTGAAATACCAGCTGGAGTGGTACTGAGTCTCACTCACTCACCAGGAAAGAGCAAATTCAAACCAGACCTCCATTAATACCAGCTGGACAGGTACTGAGTCCCACTCACACACCAGGAAAGAGCCAATTCAATCCAGGTTTCTATTAATACCAGCTGGAGTGGTACTGAGCCCCACTCACTCACCAGGAAGGCGCCAATTCAATCCAGGTTTCTATTAATACCAGCTGGAGTGGTACTGATTCCCACTCACACACCAGGAAAGAGCCAATTCAATCCAGGCCTCTATTAATACCAGCTGTAGTGGTACTGAGCCCCACTCGCACAGCAGAAAGAGCCAATTCAATCCAGGTTTCTATTAATAACAGCTGGAGTGGTACTGAGCCCCACTCACACACCAGGAAAGAGCCAATTCAATCCAGGCCTCTATTAATACCAGCTGGAGTGGTACTGAGCCCCACTCACACTCCAGCAAAGAGTCAATTCAAACCAGGCCTCTATTAATACCAGCTGGAGTGGTACTGAGCCCCACTCACACTCCAGGAAGGAGCCAATTCAATCCAGGTTTCTATTAATACCAGCTGGAGTGGTACTGAGCCCCACTCACTCACCAGGAAGGCGCCAATTCAATCCAGGTTTCTATTAATACCAGCTGGAGTGATACTGAGTCCCACTCACACACCTGGAAGGAGCCAATTCAATTCAGGTTTCTATTAATACCAGCTGGAGTTATACTGAGCCCCACTCACACACCTGGAAGGAGCCAATTCAATCCAGGTTTCTATTAATACCAGCTGGAGTGGTACTGAGCCCCACTCACTCACCAGGAAGGAGCCAATTCAATCCAGGTTTCTATTAGTACCAGCTGGAGTGGTACTGAGCCCCACTCACACCCCAGGAAAGAGCCAATTCAATCCAGGTCTCTATTCATACCAGCTGCAGTGGTACTGAGTCCCACTCCCATGCCAGGTCAGAGGCAATTCAATCCAGGTCTCTATTAATATCAGCTGGAGTGGTACTGAGCCCCACTCACTCACCAGGAAGGAGCCAATTCAGTCCAGGTTTCTATTAATACCAGCTGGAGTGGTACTGAGCCCCACTCACACACCTGGAAGGAGCCAATTCATTCCAGACCTCTATTAATACCAGCTGAAGTGGTACTCAGCCCCACGCACTCACCAGGAAGGAGCCAATTCAATCCAGACCTCTTTTACAACCAGTTGGAGTGGTACTGAGCCCCACTCAAACCCAGGAACGTGCCAATTGAAACCATATTTCTATTATTACCAGCTGGAGTGGTACTGAGTCTCACTCACCCACCAGGAAAGAGCCCATTCAAGCCAGACCTCTTGAAATACCAGCTGGAGTGGTACTGACTCTCACTCACTCACCAGGAAAGAGCAAATTCAAACCAGACCTCCATTAATACCAGCTGGACAGGTACTGAGTCCCACTCACACACCAGGAAAGAGCCAATTCAATCCAGGTTTCTATTAATACCAGCTGGAGTGGTACTGAGCCCCACTCACTCACCAGGAAGGCGCCAATTCAATCCAGGTTTCTATTAATACCAGCTGGAGTGGTACTGAGTCCCACTCACACACCTGGAAGGAGCCAATTCAATTCAGGTTTCTATTAATACCAGCTGGAGTTATACTGAGCCCCACTCACACACCTGGAAGGAGCCAATTCAATCCAGGTTTCTATTAATACCAGCTGGAGTGGTACTGAGTCCCACTCACACACCTGGAAGGAGCCAATTCAATCCAGGTTTCTATTAATACCAGCTGGAGTGGTACTGAGCCCCACTCACTCACCAGGAAGGAGCCAATTCAATCCAGGTTTCTATTAATACCAGCTGGAGTGGTACTGAGCCCCACTCACACACCAGGAAAGAGCCAATTCAATCCAGGTCTCTATTGATACCAGCTGGAGTGGTACTGAGCCCCACTCACACCCAGGAAAGTGCCAATTGATACCAAATTTCTATTATTACCAGCTGGAGTGGTACTGAGTCCCACTCACACGCCAGGTCAGAGGCAATTAAATCCAGGTCTCTATTAATATCAGCTGGAGTGCTACTGAGTCTCACTGAAACACCAGGAAAGAGTCAATTCAATCCAGGCCTCTATTCATACCAGCTGGAGTAGTACTGAGCCGCACTCACACTCCAGGAAAGAGCCAATTCAAACCAGGCCTCTATAAATACCAGTTGGAGTAGTACTGAGCCCCACTCACTCTCCAGGAAAGCGCCAATTCGATTCAGGCCTCTATTAATACCAGCTGGAGTAGTACTGAGCCCCACTCACACTCCAGGAAAGCGCCAATTCGTTTCAGGCCTCTATTCATACCAGCAGCAGTGGTACTGAGCCCCACTCAAACCCAGGAAAGTGCCAATTGAAACCAAATTTCTATTATTACCAGCTGGAGTGGTACTGAGTCTCACTCACCCACCAGGAAAGAGCCCATTCAAGCCAGACCTCTTTAAATACCAGCTGGAGTGGTACTGAGTCTCACTCACTCACCAGAAAAGAGCAAATTCAAACCAGACCACCATTAATACCAGCTGGACAGGTACTGAGTCCCACTCACACACCAGGAAAGAGCCAATTGAAACCAAATTTCTATTATTACCAGCTGGAGTGGTACTGAGTCTCACTCACACACCAGGAAAGAGCAAATTCAAACCAGACCACCATTAATACCAGCTGGAGAGGTACTGAGTCCCACTCACACACCAGGAAAGAGCCAATTCAATCCAGGCCTCTATTAATACCAGCTGGAGTGGTACTGAGTCCCACTCACACACCAGAAAGAGTCAATTTAATCCAGGCCTCTATTAATACCAGCTGGAGTAGTTCTGAGTCCCACTGACACACCAGGAAAGAGTCAATTCAAACCAGGTTTCTCTTGAAACCAGCTGGTGTGGTACTGAGTGTCACTGAAACACCAGGAAAGAACAAGTTCAATCGAGACCTCTATTAACAGCTGCTGGAGTGGTACTGAGCCCCACTCACTCACGAGGAAGGAGCCAATTCAGTCCAGGTTTCTATTAATACCAGCTGGAGTGGTACTGATTCCCACTCACACACCAGGAAAGAGCCAATTCAATCCAGGCCTCTATTAATACCAGCTGTAGTGGTACTGAGCCCCACTCGCACAGCAGAAAGTGCCAAGTCAATCCAGGACTCTATTCATTCCAGCTGGAGAGGTAATGAGTCCCACTCACACACCAGGAAAGAACTAAGTCAATCTAGGACTCTATTCATTCCAGATGGAGAGGTACTCAGTCCCACTCACACACCAGAAAGAGCCAATTCAATCCAGGCCTCTATTAATACCAGCTGTAGTGGTACTGAGCCCCACTCGCACAGCAGAAAGAGCCAAGTCAATCCAGGACTCTATTCATTCCAGCTGGAGAAGTACTGAGCCCCACTCACAAACCAGGAAAGAGGCAATTCAATCCAGACCTCTATTATTACCAGCTGGAGTGGTACTGAGTCCCACTCACACACCAGAAAGAGCCAATTCAATCCAGAACTCTATTATTACCAGCTGGAGTGGTACTGAGTCCCACTCACACACCAGTAAGAGCCAATTCAATCCAGGCCTCTATTCATTCCAGCTGGTGAGGTACTGAGTCCCACTCACACACCAGAAAGAGCCAATTCAATCCAGGCCTCTATTAATACCAGCTGGAGAGGTACTGAGACCCACTCACACTCCAGGAAGGAGCCAATTCAATCCAGGTTTCTATTAATACCAGCTGGAGTGGTACTGAGCCCCACTCACTCACCAGGAAGGAGCCAATTCAATCCAGGTTTCTATTAATACCAGCTGGAGTGGTACTGAGCCCCACTCACACACCAGGAAAGAGCCAATTCAATCCAGGTCTCTATTCATACCAGCTGCAGTGGTACTGAGTCCCACTCCCATGCCAGGTCAGAGGCAATTCAATCCAGGTCACTATTAATATCAGCTGGAGTGGTACTGAGCCCCACTCACTCACCAGGAAGGAGCCAATTCATTCCAGACCTCTATTAATACCAGCTGAAGTGGTACTGAGCCCCACTCACTCACCAGGAAGGAGCCAATTCAATCCAGACCTCTTTTACAACCAGTTGGAGTGGCACTGAGTCCCACACAGACACTAGAACAGTGCCAATTCAATCCAGACCTCTATTAATACCAGCTGGAGTGGTACTGAGTCCCACTCACACACCAGGAAACAGCCAATTCAATCTAGGTCTCTATTGATACCAGCTGGAGTGGTACTGAGTCCCACTCACACACCAGGAAAGAGCCAATTCATTCCAGACCTCTATTAATACCAGCTGAAGTGGTACTCAGCCCCACTCACTCACCAGGAAGGAGCCAATTCAATCCAGACCTCTTTTACAACCAGTTGGAGTGGCACTGAGTCCCACACAGACACTAGAACAGTGCCAATTCAATCCAGACCTCTATTAATACCATCTGGAGTGGTACTGAGACCCACTCACACACCAGGAAACAGCCAATTCAATCCAGGTCACTATTGATACCAGCTGGAGTGGTACTGAGCCCCACTCACACCCAGGAAAGTGCCAATTGATACCAAATTTCTATTATTACCAGCTGGAGTGGTACTGAGTCCCACTCACACGCCAGGTCAGAGGCAATTAAATCCAGGTCTCTATTAATATCAGCTGGAGTGCTACTGAGTCTCACTGAAACACCAGGAAAGAGTCAATTCAATCCAGGCCTCTATTCATACCAGCTGGAGTAGTACTGAGCCGCACTCACACTCCAGGAAAGAGCCAATTCAAACCAGGCCTCTATAAATACCAGTTGGAGTAGTACTGAGCCCCACTCACTCTCCAGGAAAGCGCCAATTCGATTCAGGCCTCTATTAATACCAGCTGGAGTAGTACTGAGCCCCACTCACACTCCAGGAAAGCGCCAATTCGTTTCAGGCCTCTATTCATACCAGCAGCAGTGGTACTGAGCCCCACTCAAACCCAGGAAAGTGCCAATTGAAACCAAATTTCTATTATTACCAGCTGGAGTGGTACTGAGTCTCACTCACCCACCAGGAAAGAGCCCATTCAAGCCAGACCTCTTTAAATACCAGCTGGAGTGGTACTGAGTCTCACTCACTCACCAGAAAAGAGCAAATTCAAACCAGACCACCATTAATACCAGCTGGACAGGTACTGAGTCCCACTCACACACCAGGAAAGAGCCAATTGAAACCAAATTTCTATTATTACCAGCTGGAGTGGTACTGAGTCTCACTCACACACCAGGAAAGAGCAAATTCAAACCAGACCACCATTAATACCAGCTGCAGAGGTACTGAGTCCCACTCACACACCAGGAAAGAGCCAATTCAATCCAGGCCTCTATTAATACCAGCTGGAGTGGTACTGAGTCCCACTCACACACCAGAAAGAGTCAATTTAATCCAGGCCTCTATTAATACCAGCTGGAGTAGTTCTGAGTCCCACTGACACACCAGGAAAGAGTCAATTCAAACCAGGTTTCTCTTGAAACCAGCTGGTGTGGTACTGAGTGTCACTGAAACACCAGGAAAGAACAAGTTCAATCGAGACCTCTATTAACAGCTGCTGGAGTGGTACTGAGCCCCACTCACTCACGAGGAAGGAGCCAATTCAGTCCAGGTTTCTATTAATACCAGCTGGAGTGGTACTGATTCCCACTCACACACCAGGAAAGAGCCAATTCAATCCAGGCCTCTATTAATACCAGCTGTAGTGGTACTGAGCCCCACTCGCACAGCAGAAAGTGCCAAGTCAATCCAGGACTCTATTCATTCCAGCTGGAGAGGTAATGAGTCCCACTCACACACCAGGAAAGAACTAAGTCAATCTAGGACTCTATTCATTCCAGATGGAGAGGTACTCAGTCCCACTCACACACCAGAAAGAGCCAATTCAATCCAGGCCTCTATTAATACCAGCTGTAGTGGTACTGAGCCCCACTCGCACAGCAGAAAGAGCCAAGTCAATCCAGGACTCTATTCATTCCAGCTGGAGAAGTACTGAGCCCCACTCACAAACCAGGAAAGAGGCAATTCAATCCAGACCTCTATTATTACCAGCTGGAGTGGTACTGAGTCCCACTCACACACCAGAAAGAGCCAATTCAATCCAGACCTCTATTATTACCAGCTGGAGTGGTACTGAGTCCCACTCACACACCAGTAAGAGCCAATTCAATCCAGGCCTCTATTCATTCCAGCTGGTGAGGTACTGAGTCCCACTCACACACCAGAAAGAGCCAATTCAATCCAGGCCTCTATTAATACCAGCTGGAGAGGTACTGAGACCCACTCACACTCCAGGAAATAGCCAATTCAATCCAGGCCTCTATTAATACCAGCTGTAGTGGTACTGAGTCCCACTCACACACCAGAAAGAGCCAAGTCAATCCAGGACTCTATTAATACCAGCTGGAGTGGTACTGAGCCGCACTCACACTCCAGGAAAGGGCCAATTCAATCCAGGCCTCTATTAAAACCAGCTGGAGTGGTACTGAGTCTCACTGAAACACCAGGAAAGACGCAATTCAATCTGGGCTTCTATTAATACCAGCCGGAGTGGTACTGAGCCCCACTCACACTCCAGGAAAGAGCTAAGTCAATCTAGGACTCTATTCATTCCAGCTGGAGAGGTACTGAGTCCCACCCAGACACCAGAACAGTGCCAATTCAATCCAGACCTCTATAATACCAGCTGGAGTGGTACTGAGTCTCACTCACACACCAGGAAAGAGCAAATTCCAACCAGACCTCCATTAATAGCAGCTGGAGTGGTACTGACTCACCAGGAAAGAGCCAAGTCAATCCAGGCCTCTATTCATAACAGCTGGAGTGGTACTGAGCACCACTCACACTCCAGGAAAGAGCCAATTCAATCCAGGCCTCTATTAATACCTGCTGGAGAGGTACTGAGTCCCACTCACACAACAGAAAGAGCCAATACAATCCAGGCCTCTATTAATACCAGCTGGAGTGGTACTGAGCCCCACTCACACTCCAGGAAAGAGCCAATTCAATCCAGGCCTCTATTAACACCAGCTGGAGTGGTACTGAGCCCCACTCACACTCCAGGAAAGAGTCAATTCAAACCAGGCCTCTATTAATACCGTCTGGAGTGGTACTGAGCCCCACTCACTCACCAGGAAGGAGCCAATTCAATCCAGGTTTCTATTAATACCAGCTGGAGTGGTACTGAGCCCCACTCACTCACCAGGAAGGCGCCAATTCAATCCAGGTTTCTATTAATACCAGCTGGAGTGGTACTGAGTCCCACTCACACACGTGGAAGGAGCCAATTCAATTCAGGTTTCTATTAATACCAGCTGGAGTGATACTGAGCCCCACTCACACACCTGGAAGGAGCCAATTCAATCCAGGTTTCTATTAATACCAGCTGGAGTGGTACTGAGTCCCACTCACACACCTGGAAGGAGCCAATTCAATCCAGGTTTCTATTAATACCAGCTGGAGTGGTACTGAGCCCCACTCACTCACCAGGAAGGAGCCAATTCAATCCAGGTTTCTATTAATACCAGCTGGAGTGGTACTGAGCCCCACTCACACACCAGGAAAGAGCCAATTCAATCCAGGTCTCTATTCATACCAGCTGCAGTGGTACTGAGTCCCACTCCCATGCCAGGTCAGAGGCAATTCAATCCAGGTCTCTATTAATATCAGCTGGAGTGGTACTGAGCCCCACTCACTCACCAGGAAGGAGCCAATTCAGTCCAGGTTTCTATTAATACCAGCTGGAGTGGTACTGAGCCCCACTCACACATCTGGAAGGAGCCAAGTCAATCCAGGCCTCTATTAAAATCAGCTGGAGTGGTACTAATTCCCACTCACACACCAGGAAAGAGCCAAGTCAATCCAGGCCTCTATTCATACCAGCTGCAGTGGTACTGAGTCCCACTCACACACCAGGAAAGAGCCAATTCATTCCAGACCTCTATTAATACCAGCTGAAGGGGTACTCAGCCCCACTCACTCACCAGGAAGGAGACAATTCAATCCAGACCTCTTTTACAACCAGTTGGAGTGGCACTGAGTCCCACACAGACACTAGAACAGTGCCAATTCAATCCAGACCTCTATTAATACAAGCTGGAGTGGTACTGAGTCCCACTCACACACCAGGAAACAGCCAATTCAATCCAGGTCTCTATTGATACCAGCTGGAGTGGTACTGAGCCCCACTCACACACCTGGAAAGAGCCAAGTCAAACCAGGCCTCTATTCATACCAGCTGGAGTGGTACTGAGCCCCACTCACACCCAGGAAAGTGCCAATTGATACCAAATTTCTATTATTACCAGCTGGAGTGGTACTGAGTCCCACTCACACGCCAGGTCAGATTCAATTAAATCCAGGTCTCTATTAATATCAGCTGGAGTGGTACTGAGTCTCACTGAAACACCAGGAAAGGGTCAATTCAATCCAGGCCTCTATTCATACCAGCTGGAGTAGTACTGAGCCGCACTCACACTCCAGGAAAGAGCCAATTCAAACCAGGCCTCTATAAATACCAGCTGGAGTAGTACTGAGCCCCACTCACACTCCAGGAAAGCGCCAATTCGATTCAGGCCTCTATTAATACCATTTGGAGTAGTACTGAGTCCCACTCACACTCCAGGAAAGCGCCAATTCGATTCAGGCCTCTATTCATACCAGCTGCAGTGGTACTGAGCCCCACTCAAACCCAGGAAAGTGCCAATTGAAACCAAATTTCTATTATTACCAGCTGGAGTGGTACTGAGTCTCACTCACACACCAGGAAAGAGGCAATTCAATCCAGACCTCTATTAATATCAGGTGGAGTGGTACTGAGTCCCACTCACACACCAGGAAATTGGCAATTCAATCCAGACCTCTATTAATATCAGCTGGAGTGGTACTGAGCACCACTGACACACCAGGAAAGAGTCAATTCAAACCAGGTTTCTCTTGAAACCAGCTGGAGTGTAACTGAGTTTCACTGAAGCACCAGGAAACAGCCAGTTCAATCGAGACCTCTATTAATAGCAGCTGAAGTGGTACTGAGTCCCACGCACTTACCAGGAAGGAGCCAATTCAATCCAGGTTTCTATTAATACCAGCTGGAGTGGTACTGAGCCCCACTCACTCACCAGGAAGGAGCCAATTCAATCCAGATCTCTATTAATACCAGCTGGAGTGGTACTGAGCCCCACTCACTCACCAGGAAGGAGCCAATTCAATCCAGGTTTCTATTAATACCAGCTGGAGTGGTACTGTGTCCCACTCACACACCAGGAAAGAGCCAAGTCAATCCAGGCCTCTATTCATTCCAGCTGGAGTGGTACTGAGCACCACTCACACACAAGGAAAGAGCCAATTCAATCCAGGCCTCTATTCATACCAGCTGGAGAGGTACTGAGTCCTACTCACACACCAGAAAGAGCAAATTCAATCCAGGCCTCTATTAATAACAGCTGGAGTGGTACTGAGTCCCACTCAGTCTCCAGGAAAGAGACAATTCAATCCAGGCCTCTATTCATACCAGCTGGAGTTGTACTGAGCCCCACTCACACACCAGAAAGAGCCAATTCAATCCAGGCCTCTTTTAATACCAGCTGGAGTGGTACTGAGCCCCACTCACACTACAGGAAAGAGCCAATTCAATCCAGGCCTCTATTAATACCGGCTGGAGTGGCACTGAGTCTCACTCACACACCAGGAAAGAGCAAATTCAATCCAGGTCTCTATTAATACCAGCTGGAGTGGCACTGAGTCTCACTCACACACCAGGAAAGAGCCAATTCAATCCAGGTCTCTATTCATACCAGCTGGAGTGGTACTGAGTCCCACTTACACACCAGAAAGAGCCAATTCCATCCAGACCTCTATTAATACCAGCTGGAATGGTACTGAGCCCCACTTACACACCAGGACAGAGCCAATTCTATCCAGACCTCTATTCATGCCACCTGGAGGGGTACTGAGTCTCTCTCACACACCAGGAAAGAGCCAATTCAATGCAGGCCTTTATTAATAACATTTGGAGTGGGACTGAATCCCACTCACACAGCAGGAAAGGGACAGTTCATTCCAGGACTCTATTAATACCAACTGCAGTGGTACTGAGTCCCACTCACACACCAGGAAAGAGCCAATTCAATCCAGGTCTCTATTAATAGCAGCTGGAGTGGTACTGAGTCCCACTCACACACTCGGAAAGAGCCAAATCAATCCAGACTTGTTGCGAAGGGGAGTTGGAGTGAGAAGTGGAGAGAGGGGAGTTGGGGAGGGGAGTGGGAGATGGGAGAGGATGGGAGAGGGGGAGGGGAGTGGGGGAGGGGAGTGGGGAATGGTAGAGGATGGGAGAGGGGGAGGGGAGTGGTGGTGCGAAGTTTGAAGAGGAGTGGAGAGGGGAGAGGAGAAGAGAGGCGAGGGGAGTGGGGGAGGGGTGAGGAATAGGGGAGTGGGAAGTGGAGTGGGAAGTGGAGTGGGGAGGGAGAGGGGAGGGGAGTGGAGGGGAGAGGTCGAGGTGAGAGGAGGAGGTGTGAGGGATAGGGGAGTGGGAAGTGGAATGGTGAAAGGAGTGGGGGGGGGTGTCCCGGAGTGGAGAGTGGGAAGTGGGGGAATTGAGTCAGGAGTGGGGAGTGGGGGAGGGGAGGGAAGAGGAGGCGAATGGGGGAGGGGAGGGGAGAGGAGGCAAGTGGGAGGAGAGAGGGGGAGGGGGAGGGCTTTGGGGAGGGGTGTGGGACATGCGGGAGGTGAGTTGGGACTGGAGGCGTGCAGGGGGGAGTAGAGGAGGGGAGTGGGAGTGAGAGGGTGGAGGAATGGAGAGTTGGGGAGGGGAGTTGGAGTGTGCTGTCGGTGAGTGGGTAGTGAAGAGTGGGGATTGGAGGAGGTGAGTGGGGAGTGGGGGAGAGGATTGGGGGAGGGGAGGGGAGTGGAGGAGGGCAGAGGTGAAAACTGGAGTGGGGAGTGGGGGAGTGGTGTGGGGAAGGGAGTGGGGGAAGGGAGTGGGGGAAGGGAGTGGGGAGTGCGGGAGGGGAGTGAGGAGGGGGAGTGGGGGTGGGGGAGTGGGGGAGGGGCGTGGAGAGTGCGGGAGGGGAGTGAGGAGGAGGAGTGGGGGTGGGGTAGTTGGGAGGTGAGTTAGGAGGGGAGTGAGGGAGGGGAGTGTGGGTGGGGGAGTGGTGAGGGGCGTGGAGAGTGCGGGAGGGAGTGAGGAGGAGGAGTGGGGGTGGGGTTGTGGGGAGGTGAGTTGGGAGCGCAGGAGTGAGAGTGGGGAAAGGATTGGGTGTGGTGTGGTTGTGGGGAGAGGGAAGGAGGGCAAGAGGAGAGGGGGAAGTGGGGGAGGGAAGGAGGGCAAGAGGAGAGGGGGGAAGTGGGGGAGGGAAGTGGGGAAGAGGAATAGTGAGTGGGAGAGGGGAGTGGGGACAGGAGTGAAGAGTGGGAGAGGGGAGTGGGGACGGGAGTTTAGAGTGGGATAGGGGAGTGGGAGTGGGGGAATTGAGTCGGGAGTGGAGAGTGGGGGAGGGGGAGTGGAGTGAGGACTGGGAAGGGAAGGGGAGTGGGGAGTGCAGGAGTCATGTGGGGAGTGGGGGAGGGGTGGGGGACGGGAGTGGGGGAGGGGAGTGGGGTTTTGCGGGATGGGAGTGTTGAGTGAGGGAGGGGAGTGAGGAGTCGGAGAGGGGATTGTGAAGTGGGGAGTGGGGAAGGGGAGTAGTGAGCGGGTGACGTGAATGAGGAGTAGGGAGGGGAGTGTGGAGTTGGGTGTGGAGTTGGGAGTGAGGAGTGGGCAGTGGGGTAGTGGGGAGTGTTGTGGGGAGAGAGGAGTGGGGGTAGGGGAGTGGGGAGTGGAGTGAGGAGTGGGGAGTGGGGTTGGGGAAGGGATGGTTGAGAGGGAGTGAGTGAGGGGAGTGGAGAGTGAGGAGTAGAGTGGGGAGTGAGTAGTGAGCAGTGGGGGAGTGTGGAGAGGTGTGGGGAGTGAGGAGTGGCGAGTGGCTGAGTGAGGAGTGGAGTGGGGAGTGTGGAGGGGGCGTGGGGCGTGGGGAGTTGAGTGGGGTGTGAGAAGTGGGGAATGGGGGAGAGGAGTGAGAAGTGGGTAGCGGGGAGTGGGGGACTGGAGTGGGGAGTGAGGAGTGGGGAGTGGGGGAGGGGAGTGGGGAGTGGGTGAGGGGAGTGGGGAGTGGTTGAGGGTTGTGGGGTTTGTGGGAGGGGGAGTGGGGTTTATGGGATTGGAGTGAGGAGTGGGGGAGGGGAGTGAGGAGTGGGGGAGGGGATTGGGGAGTGGGTACTTGGGGAGGGGAGTTGTGAGTGGGGGAGGGGAGTGAGGAGTGAGGAGTGGAGTGGTGAGTGAGGAGTGGGGGAGAGGTGATTGGGAGTGAGGAGTCGGGGAGTGGGGAGTGGAGTGGGAGTGAGGAGTGGGATCGGGAGAGTGGGGAGTGCGGAAGGGTAGTGGGGGAGGGGAATGGGGGAGTGTGCAGTTGAGTGGGGAGTGAGAAGTGGGTAGTGGGGAGTGGGCGAGTTGAGAGGGGCGTGAGGAGTGGGGTGTGGGGGAGGGAAGTGGGGTTGGTGGGAGGGGAGTGGGGTTTATGGGATTGAGTGAGGAGTGGGGGAGGGGAGTGAGGAGTGGGGGATGGATTGGGGAGTTGGTAGTTGGGGAGGGGAGTGTGAGTGGGGGAGGGGACTGGCGTAGGGGAGTGGGGGAGGGGAGTGAGGAGTGGGGAGTGGAGTGATGAGTGAGGAGTGGGGTTGAGGTGAGTGGGGGAGTGGTGAGGGAGGAGTGGGGAGTGGGGAGTTGTTAGTGGGGGAGAGGAGTAGGGGAGGGGAGTGAGGAGTGGGGAGTGGAGTGTGGGAGGGAGGTGAGGTGGGGGAGTGGGGAGTGAGGATTTGGGGAGTGATGAGTGGAGTGGGGAGTGAGGAGTGGGGAGTGGGAAGGTGGGCAGTGGGGGAGGGGAGTGGGGAGGGGAGTGGGGAGTGTGGAGTTGAGTAGGGAGTGAGAAGTGGGGAGTGGGGAGTGAAGTGAGAAGTGGGTGGTGGGGAGTGGGGGAGTGGAGTGGGAGTGAGGAGTCAGGTGTGGGGGAGGGGAGTGGGGAGTGGGGGAGGGGAGTGGGGAGTGGGTGAGGGGAGTGGGGAGTGGGTGGGGGGAGTGGGTTGGTGGGAGGGGAGTGGGGTTTATGGGATTGAAGTGAGGAGTGGGGGAGTGGGGTGAGGAGTGGGGGAGGGGATTGGGAGTGGGTAGTTGGGGAGGGGAGTGGTTCGTGGGGAGGGGAGTGTGGGGAGGGAGTGAGGAGTGGGAGTGGAGTGGTGAGTGAGGATGTGGGGAGTGGGGGAGAGGTGAGTGGGGGAGTGGGGAGTGAGGAGTCGGGGAGTGGGGAGTGGGTGGGGAGTGAGGAGTGGAGTGGGAGAGTGAGGAGTGGGGGAGGGGAGTGGGGGAGCGGGGGAGGGGAAGGGGGAGTGTGGAGTGGAGTAGGGAGAGAGTGAGTGCGGAGTGGGGTGTGGGGGATGGGAGTGCGGATGTGGGGAGCGTAGTGGGGAGTGCGTAGTGGGGAGTGGGAGTGGGGGAAGGGAGTGGGGGAGTGGGGACGTGGTGGGGTGTGTGGAGGGCAGTGATAGAGGGGCAGGGCTGAGTCGGGGAGGGGGAGTGGGGGAGGGGAGTGAGGGAGAGGTGTGGGGGAGAGGAGTTAGGGAGGGTAGTGGGGGAGGGTAGTTGGGAGTGGGGGAGTGGAGGGGGAGGTGAGGGGAATGGAGAGTGAGGAGTGGGGAGGGGGGAGTGCGGGGTGTGGAGTGGGGGAGGGGAGTGTGGTGTGCGGGAGGGAGTGGGGAGGGAGAGGGGAGAGGTGTTAGGGAGGGGAGTGAGGGAGGGGAGTGAAGGATGGGATTGCGGGAGGAGAGTTGAGAAGGGGAGAGGGGGAGGGGTGTGCAGGAGTGTAGAAGGGAGTGAGGGAGGGGAGGGTGATGTGAGTGGAGAGGGGCAGTGGGATTCGGGGATGGGAGTGGGAAGGAGAAGGAGTGTGAGGGGAGAAGGAGGTGTGTGGGAAGTGTAGGGTAGGGAGAGTGGAGTTGGGAGTGGAGTGTAGGATGGTAGTGATGGAGGAGAGTGTGGGAGTGGTGAAGCGGAGTGAATGAGGAGGGAGAGTGGGGGAGGGTGAGTGGGATTGGGAGGGTAGTGGGAGGGAGAGGGAGAGTGAGGGGGAGAGGGTGGTGAGTGGGGGGCATCGGGGAGGGGAGAGAGGAGTGGGAACTGGAATGGAGGATGCGAGTGAGAGGAGAGGGGGGAGTGTGGGAGGGGAGTGCAGGGGGTTGGGGAGGGGAGTGGGGGAGGGGACTGGGCGTAGGAAGGGGAGGGGAGCAGGGAGAGGAATGGGCGAGGTGGCAGTGAGAGTGGAGTGGGAAATGGGAGTGAGTGTGTGGAGTTGGGGAGGGGAGGAGAGGGGAGTGGGGAAAGGAGGGGTGTCGCAAGGGCAGTGGAGAAGGGATGTGGGAAGGGGACCCGTGGGGGTAACGGGGTAGGTGGATGGTAGTGAGGGAGGCGAGTGGCGGAGGGGAATGGGGTAAGCCAAGAGGAGTAGGTAGGTGAGTGGGGGAGGGGATTGGGGAGGGGGAGAAGGGAGAGGAAGGGAGTGGGGGAATAGTGTGGGGAAGGGGAGGGGGAAGGGCAGGGAGGGGGATGGGAGTGGTAGAGGGGATGCAGGAAGGGAATAAGGGATGGCAGTGGGGTGGGGTGCAGGGAACAGGGAGGGGAGTAGGGGAGTGGGGGTGCGGAGTTAGGGGAGTGGGGGATAGTGAGTGGGCAGGGGGAGGGTTGTGGGGAGGGAGAGGGAATGTGAAGGGGAGAGGGTGGTGAATGAAGGGGTGTAGGGGAGGGGAGAGAGGAGTGATGAGTGGAGTGGCGGATGGGAGTGAGCAGGAGAGTAGTGGAGTGGGGGAGGGAGTGGGGGAGGCGAGTGGAGGAAGGGGATGTGGGAAGGTAAGGGGAGTGATGCAGGGGAAAGGGAGTAGGGGAGAGGGGGAGTGGGGAGGGGTAGGGAAGTGGTAGATGGGAGTGAGTGTGCAGAGTGGGTGGGGAGGAGGAGCGGAGTGGACAGGGCACTGGAGAAGGGGACTCGCGGAGGGTAGTGGGGGAGGTGTAGGGTAATGGTGGAGGGTAGTGGGTGAGGTAGTGGGGGAGGGTAGTGAAAGATGGGAATGGCGGAGATGAGTGGGGGAGGCGATGAGAAGTAGGGGGTGGGTGTTGTGGAAGGGATTGGGGAGGGGGTAGGGCGGAAGGGGAAGGGAGATGAAAGGGAGTGGGGGAATAGAGTGGGGAGGAAGGGGAAGGGCGGGGAGGGGGATGGGAGTGGTAGAGGGGGAGCAGGAAGGGAATAAGGGAGGCAGTGGGGTGGGGTGTAGGGAATGGGGAGGGGAGTTAGGGGAGTGGGGAGGGTGAGCGGGGCAGAGAGAGGGTTGGGAGAAGGAGAGGGGATCTAAGGGTGAGAGAGAGGGTATGTGAGGGGGAGAGGGTGGAGAGTGAAGGGGTGTAGGTGAGGGGAGAGGAGTGGGGAGTGTGGTGGCGGATGGGAGTGAGGGAGGAAAGTGGTGGAGTGGGTGGGGAATGGGGGCTTGGAGTGGGAGAGATGGAGGGAAAGGGGAGTGGGGGAGGGAGTGGGGGAGGCGAGTGGGGGAGGGGGATGTGGGACGGGAAGGGGAGTGGGGCAGGGGAGGGTGAGTAGGTGAGTGGGGAGGGGGAGGGAAGTGGGAGACGCAAGTGAGTGTGCAGAGTGTGGTGGGGAGGGGAGACGGGAGTGGAGTTTGGAAAGGAGGCGAGTGGACAGGGCAGTGGAGAAGGGGACTCGAGGAGGGTAGTGGGGAGGTGTAGGGTAGTGGGGGAGGGTAGTTGGAGACGTAGTGAAAGATGGGAGTGGCGGAGGGGAGTGGGGAGGCCGATGAGAAGTAGGGGGTGGGTGTTGTGGAGGGGATTGGGGAGGGGGAAGAGGGAAGGGGGAAGGGGAAGGGGAGAGGGAAGGGAGTGGGGAATAGAGTGGGCATGGGGAGGGGAAGGGCGTGGTGGTGGGGAGTGGGGGAGGGGGAGGGAAGGGAATGGGGAGGGTAGTGGGGAGGGGGAGGGGAGCGGAGAGGGGAGTCGGGGAGGGGAGTTGAGGGGGAGGGGTGTTGGGGAGGAGGAGGGAGGGGGAAGTGGGTGGGTTGTTGGGGAGGAGAGGGGAGGGGATAGGTGATGGGGTGTTGGGAGGAGAGGGGAAACGTAATGGGGGTGGGGGAGGGAATAGGGAGGGGAGGTGGGGGAGGGGGCTGAGGGACTGAGGAGTGGGGGAGGAGAGTGGAGAGAGGAATGGGAGAGGGGAGGTAGAGGTGTGTGAGGAGGATTAGGGGAGTGGATGTGTGAATTGGAGTAGTGGAAAGGGGGAGGGGAGTCATGAGGGGCGTGGGGAAGGGAGGGAAGTGGGGAGATAGGTGTGGAAGGGGGTGAGGGAGGGAAGTGGGGGAGTGGGATGTGGGGGAGTGGAGTGGGGGAGGGTGAGTGGGATTGGGGGAGGGTGAGTGAGATTGGGGAGGGTGAGTGGGATTGGGGGAGGTGAGTGGGATTGGGGGAGGGTGAGTGGGATTGGGGAGGGTGAGCGGGATTGGAAGAGGGGAGTGAGGAGTGGGGAGTGGAGTGGAGGATGAGAGTGAGGGAGTGGGGGACGTGGCAGGGGAGTGGGGGAGGGAGATGTGGGAAGGATAATCGGAGGGGAGTGAGAGAGCAAAGATGGGAGTGATGGAGAGGAGTGGGGAGGGGAGAGTTGGGGGTTGGGGGAGGGAATTGGGGAGGGGTGCGGGGAGGGGAGTGGGGGGAGGGGTGGGGGGTTGGGCGGGAGAGGAGTGTGAGGAGGGGAGTGTGGGAGGGGTTGGGGTACGGAGTGTGGCAGAGTGGGGGAGGAGTGGTGAGATTGGCAGAAGATTGGGGGAGGGGAGTGGGAGAGTGTGTTGGGGAGGGGAGTGAGGGAGGGGTTGGGGGGGTAAGAGTTGGGGAGGGAGGGGAGTGAGGGAAGGGTGTGGGAGAGGAGTGAGGCTAGGGGTCGGAGAGGGAAGGGAGTGGGGGAATGGAGTGGGAAGAGGAGGGGAGTTCGGGGGTGGGGAGGGGAGTGGGAGAGGATTGGGGTGGGGAGGGTTCTTCTGGAAGGGTGCGGGAGAGGAGTGGGTGAGGGGAGGGAGTGGGGGAGGGGAATGGGAGAGGGGACTGGGTGAGAGAAGTGGGAGTTAGGGAGGACTTGGAAAGGGGAATGGGGAAGGCGAGTGGGAAAATTGGAGTGAGTGTGTGAGGTGGGGCAGGGGAAAGGAGGGGAGTTGGGAAGGTGGGGGAGGGAAGGGCGGTGGGAGATTGGGAGAGGACGTGGAGTGGAGTAGGGGGATGCTGAGGGAGGGATATGTGTGAGGTGAAGGGAGTCGCGGAGGGGAGGGCAATGGCGGAAGCGGGTGTGGAGGAGGAAAGTGGGGGAGGGGATGAGGGTTGGGAGACGAGTGGGAAGGGAAGTGGGGAGGGGAGTGGGGAAAGGAGGGGTGGGGAGTGGATGGGGGAGAGGAATGGGGAGGGGACGGGTAAGGGAGTGTGTGAATGGAGTGGGTGGGATAGGGAATTGGGGTAAGGAGGGGAAGAGAGTGGGGCAGCGTTGTTGGAGTGGGTGAGTGCGGATGGCAGTGGACTGAGGAGGGGAATGTACAAGGGCAGTGGAGGAGGGGCGTGGGGGAAGTGAGTGTGAGAGTGGGGAGGGAGGGGGAGGGGAGTGACGAGTGGGGTAGGTAAGTGGGGGAGAGGAGTGGGGGAGGGGAGGTCTTGGGGGAGGGGAGAAGCTGGACGAGCGGTTTGAGGAAGGTGAGTGACGGAGGGGAGTAGGGAGGAGTGGGGGAGGGGAGTGGGGGCGGAGTGGGGGAGGGGAGTGGGGGGAGGGGATTGAGGACAGGAGTGAGGGGAGGGGTTGGGGAGGGAGGGGAGGGGGGAATGGATTGGGCAGAGGGAAGTTAGGGGAGTGCTGCGCGGAGTTAGCAGAGTGGGTGAGGGGATTTGGAGTTGGGAGTGGGAGGAGTGGGGGAGGAGTGCGGGAGTAGTGGGGCAGGGGTGGGCGAGGGGAGTGGGGGGAGGGGTTTGGGGACAGGAGTGAGAGGAGGGGTTGGGGAGTGAGGGGAGTGGAGTGGGGAGAGGGTAGTTAGGGAAATGGAGGAGGGGATTTGCAGTTCGGACTGGGAGGGGAGTGGAGGGGAGGGGTTTGTGAGGCATGTGGGGGAGGGGCAGGGGTGTGGGGGAGGGGCAGGGATGTGGGGGAGGGAGAGGTGGAATGAGGGTGCAGGGCAACGGGGAGTGGGTTAGGGTGAGGGTGAGTGCGGGACGGGAGTGGGGTAGGGGAGTGTGGGGAGAGTTGGGGAGGGCAGAGTGGGAGGGGAGGGGGAGGGGAGTGGGGGACGGTAGTGGAGGATGAGAGTGGGGGAGTGGTGTGGGGTGGAGGGGAGGGGAGTAGGGGAGGGGTGTTTGGGAGTGGAGTGGGGTAATGGTAGGGGAGGGAGAGAAGTGCGAGAGGGGAGGGAGTGCAGTGGGGGAGGAGAGGGAGGGGAGTGGGGGAGGGGGACAGGAGAGCGGGGAGTGGGTAGGGCTTTGGGGCAGGGGAGTGGGGGTGAGGTGGGGATGGGAGGGTAAGAGGGAGGGTATTGAGTGCAGGGTGCTGGGGGGAGGTAGAGGGGCAGGGGTATGGGCGAGGGGAGTGGGGGAGGGGCGGGGGTGAAGGTGAGTTGGCAGAGAAGTTGGGAGGGGTTTTTGGGAGGGGAGGTGGAGGAGTGAGGAGTGGGTAGGGGAGTTGGGGACGAGGGACGGGAGAGAGGGGAGTTGGGGAGGGGAGTTGACCGAGTGGCGTGGGTAGTGGCGGAGGGTAGTGGGCGAAGATAGTGGGGGAGCGGCATTTGAGGGTAGGGCAGTTGGAGGGGAGTGGCGGATGGGTGTGGGTGAGAGGGAGTGTGGGAGTGAAGGGAAGTGGGGGATGTGAGGGGAGGGGAGTTTGGAGGAAACCAGGTGTGAGGGGGAAAGGGTGCGGACAAGGGGTGTAGGGGAGCGAAGTGAGAAGAGGGGGACTGGAGGTGGACGATAGGAGTGAGGGAGGGGAGTGGGTTGTGGGAGGTGAAAGGGGAGTGGGGACCGGAGAAAAGTGGGGGAGGGGTGCATTGAGGGGAATGGCAGAATGAGAGGGGAGGTGAGTGGGGAATGCGGAAGTGGAGTGGAGGATGGGGAGTGGGGAAATAGGAAGGGGAAGGGGAGGATGTGCAATGGTGAGGGGAGGGGAGTGGGAGGGGGAGGGGAGTGTGAGGGGGAGGGAGAGGGTAGTGTGGAAGGAGGTTGGGGAGGGGAGTGGGGGATGGGGAGGGGGAGTGTGGCAGAGAGTGGGGGAGGGGAGTTGGAGAGGGGAGTGGGGGAGGGAAATGGTCAGAAGAGAGTGGGAGAGTGGGAGGAGGAGTGTGGTAGAAGGAGAGAGTGTGAGATGGGCGGAGGGGAGAGTGGAAGGGAGTGGGGGAAGGGAGTGGGGGAGAGGGCGGGGAAAGAAGAGTAGGCGGGAGTGGGAGGTGGAGGGGAATGAAGTGTCGGAGGGAGGGGGTGGTGGAGGGGAATGAAGGGGGAGGGAGGGGAATGTGGAGGGGAATGAAGAGGGGAGGGAGGGGGTGGTGGAGGGGAATGAGGAGGGGGAGGGAGGTAGAGGTGGAGGGGAATTAAGAGGGGGGAGGGAGGGGGCGGTGGAGGGGAATGAAGAGGGGGAGGGAGGGGGAGGTGGAGGAGAATGAAGAGGGGAGTGAGGGGGAGGTGGAGGGGAATGAAGAGGGGGAGGGAGGGGGTGGTGGAGGGGAATGAAGAGGAGGAGGGAGGGGGATGTGGAGGGGAATGAAGAGGAGGAGGGAGGGGTTCGTGGAGGGGAAAGAAGAGGGGGAGGGAGGGGAGGTGGAGGGGATTAAGAGGGGGAGGGAGGGGGTGGTGGAGGGGAATGAAGAGGGGGAGGGAGGGGTTGGTGGAGGGGAATGGAGGGAGGGGGAGGTGGAGTGGAATGAAGAGGGGGAGGGAGTGGGTGGTGGAGGAGAAAGAAGAGGGGGAGGGAGGGGGTGATGGAGGAGAATGAAGAGGGAGAGGGAGGGGGTGGTGGATGGGAATGAAGAGGGGGAGGGAGTGGGTGGTGGAGGAGAAAGAAGAGGGGGAGGGAGGGGGTGATGGAGGAGAATAAAGAGGGGGAGGGAGGGGGTGGTGGAGGGGAATGAAGAGGGGGAGGGAGGGATTGGTGGAGGGGAATGAAGAGGGGGAGGGAGGGGGTGGTGGAGGGGAATGAAGAGGGGGAGGGAGGGGGTGGTGGAGGGTAATGAAGAGGAGGAGGGTGGGGGAGGTAGATGGGAATGAAGAGGGGGAGGGAGGGGGAGGTGGAGGGGAATGAAGTGAGGGAGGGAGGGGGTGGTGGAGTGGAATGAAGAGGGGCAGGAAGGGCTTGGTGAATAATGAAGAGGGGGAGGGAGGGGGGTGGCAGAGGGGAATGAAGAGTGGGAGGGAGGGGGAGGTGGAGGGGAATGAATAGGGCGAGGGAGAGGTTTGTGGAGGGCAATGAAGATGGGGAGGGAGGGGGAGGAGGATGGGCATGAAGAGGGGGAGGGAGGGAGTGGCGGAGGGGAATGAAGAGGGGGAGGGAGAGGCAGGTGGAGGGAAATGAAGAGGGGGAGGGAGGGGGAGGTGGAAGGGAATGAAGAGGGGGTGGGAGGGGGGTGGGGAAGGGAATGAAGAGGGGGAGGGAGGGGGAGCTGGAGGGGAATGAAGAGGGAGAGGGAGGGGAGTTATAGGGGAATGAAGAGGGGGAGGGAGGGGGGAGGTGGAGTGGGAGATGGGAGTGAGTGTGCAGAGTGTGGTGGGAGGAGGAGGGGACGGGAGTGGAGTGGGGAAAGGAATGGAGTGGACAGGGCAGTGGAGAAGGGGACTCGCGGAGGGTAGTGGGGGAGGTATAAGGCAGTGTTGGAGGGTAGTGGTGGAGGGTTGTGGGTGAGGGTAGTGGAAGGGTAGTGAAAGATAGGAATGGCGGAGAGGAGTGGGGAGGCCGATGAGAATTAGGGGGTGGGTGTTGTGGAGGGTATTGGGGAGGGGTAGGGCGGAAGGGTGAAGGGGAGATGGAAGGGAGAGGGGGAATAGAGTGGGGAAGGAGGGGGAAGGGCGGGGAGGGGGAGGGGAGTGGTAGAGGGGGAGCAGGAAGGGAATAAGGGAGGGCAGTGGGAAGGTGTGCAGGGAACGGGGAGGAGCGTTCGGGGAGTGGGGGAGGGTGAGTGGGGCAGAGGGAGGGTTGTGGGGAGGGAGAGGGTATGTGAGCGGGAGAGGGTTGTGAGTGAAGGGGTGTAGGGGAGGGGAGAGGGGTGGGGAGTCTAGTGGCGGATGGGAGTGAAGGAGGAAAGTGGTGGAGTGGGGGAAGGAGGGGAAAGGGGTGTGGGGGAGGCGAGTGGGGGAGGGGGATGTGGGACGGGAAGTGGAGTGGGGCAGGGGAGGGTGAGTCGGTGATTGGGGAGGGGGAGGGAAGTGGGAGACGCAAGTGAGTGTGCAGAGGGTGGTGAGGGAGGGGAGAGGGGAGTGGAGTGGGGAAAGGAGGCGAGTGGAGAGGGCAGTGAAGAAGGGGACTCGAGGAGGGTAGTGGGGGAGGTGTAGGGTAGTGGTGGAGGGTAGTGTGGGAGGGTAGTTGGGGAGGGTAGTGAAAGATGGGAGTGGCGGAGCGGAGTGTGGGAGGCTGATGAGAAGTAGGGGCTGGGTGTTGTGGAGGGGATTGGGGAGGGAGAAGAGGGAAGGGGGAAGGGGGAAGGGGAGAGGGAAAGGAGTGGGGGAATAGAGTGGGCATGGGGAGGGGGAAGGGCGTTCTGGTGGGGTGTGGGGGAGGGGGAGGGGAGGGGAAGGGAATGTAGGAGGGTAGTGGGGAGGCGGAGGGGAGTGGAGAGGGGAGTCGGGGAGGGGAGTTGAGGGGGAGGGAGTGTTGGGGAGGAGAGGGGAGGGGGAAATGGGTGGGTTGTTGGGGAGGAGAGGGGAGGGGGTCGGTGATGGGGTGTTAGGGAGAAGAGGGGAAAGGGAATGGGGGTGGGGGGAGGGAATGGGGAGGGGAGGTGGGGAGGGGCTGACGGACTGAGGAATGGGGGAGGAGAGTGGAGAGAGGAATGGGAGAGGGGAGGTGGAGGTGATTGAGGAGGATTGGGGGGTGGATGTGTGAATTGGAGTAGTGGAAAGGGGAGGGGAGTCATGAGGGGCGTGGGGAAAGGAGGGAAGTGGTGATATAGGTGTGGAAGGGGGTGAGGGAGGAAAGTGGGGGAGGGGTGTGGGGGAGTGGAGTGGGAGAGGGTGAGTGGGATTGGGGGAGGGTGAGTGGGATTGGGGGAGGCTGAGTGAGATTGGGGAGGGTGAGTGGGATTGGGGGAGGAGATTGGGTTTGGGGGAGGGTGAGTGGGATTGGGAGAGGGGCGTGGGGAGTGGAGTGGAGGATGAGAGTGAGGGAGTGGGGGACGTGGCAGGGGAGTGGGGGAGGGAGATGTGGGAAGGATATTAGGAGGGGAATGAGAGAGCAAAGATGGGAGTGATGGAGAGGAGTGGGGGAGGGGAGAGTTGGGGGTTAGGGGAGGGAATTGGGGAGGGGAGCAGGGGAGGGGAGTGGTGGGAGGGGTTGGTGGGTTGGGCGGGAGAGAAGAGTGAGGAGGGGAGTGTGGGAGGGGTTGGGGTACGGAGTGTGGCAGAGTGGGGGAGGAGTGGTGAGATTGGCAGAAGAGTCGGGGAGGGGAGTGGGAGAGGTGTGTTGGGGAGGGGAGTGAGGGAGGGGTTGGGGGGTAAGGGTTGGGGAGGGAGGGGAGTGAGGGAGGTGAGTGGGGAGAGGAGTGAGGCGAGGGGTCGGAGAGGGAAGGGAGTGGGGGAATAGAGTGGGGAAGAGGAGGGGAGTTCGGGGGTGGGGAGGGGAGTGGGAGTGGATTGGGGTGGGGAGGGTTCTGCTGGAGGGGAGTGTGGGAGAGGAGGGGGTGATGGGAGGGAGTGGGGGAGGGAAATGGGAGAGGGGACTGGGTGAGAGAAGTGGGAATTAGGGAGGGACTAGGAAAGGGGAGTGGGGGAAGGCGGTTGGGGAAATTGGAGTGAGTGTGTGAGGTGGGGCAGGGGAAAGGAGGGGAGTTGGGAAGGGGTGGGGGAGGGAAGGGCGGTGGGAGATGTGGGAGAGGAAGTGGAGTGGAGTAGGGGGCTGTGAGGGGAGGGATATGTGAGAGGTGAAGGGAGTCGCGGAGGGGAGGGCAATGGTGGCAGCGGGTGTGGAGGAGGATAGTGGGGAGGGGATAGAGGGATGGGAGACGAGTGGGGAGGGAAGTGCGGAGGGGAGTGGTGGAGAGGAGTAGGGGAGAGGAGTGGGGGAGAGGAGTGGGGAAAGGAGGGGTGGGGAGTGGATGGGGGAGAGGAATGGGGAGGGGACGGGTAAGGGAGTGTGTGAATGGTGTGGGTGGGATAGGAAATTGGGGTAAGGAGGGGGAACAGAGTGGGGCAGCGGTGTTGGAGAGGGTGAGTGCGGATGGCAGTGGACTGAGGAGGGGAATGTACAAGGGCAGTGGAGGAGGGGCGTGGGGAAGTGAGTGTGAGAGTGGGGAGGGAAGGGGAGGGGAGTGGGGTGTGGGGTAGGTGAGTGGGGGAGAGGAGTGGGGGAGGGGAGGTCTTGGGGGAGGGGAGAGGCTGGGGGAACCGTTTGAGGAAGGGGAGAGGGGAGGGGAGAAGGGAGGAGTGGGGGAGGGGAGTGGGGGCGGAGTGGGGGAGGGGAGTGGGGGGAGGGGATTGGGGACAGGAGTGAGGGGAGAGGTTGGGGACGGAGGGGAGAGGGGGAGTGGAGTGGGGAGAGGGTAGTTAGGGGAATGGAGGAGGGAATGGAGGAGTGGATTTGCAGTTGGGAGTGGGAGGGGAGTGGAGGGGAGAGGGTGGTGAGGCATGTGGGGGGGGCAGGGGTGTGGGGGAGGGCAGGGATGTGGGGGAGGGAGAGTTGGAATGAGGGTGTAGGGGAACGGGAGTGGGTTAGGGTTAGGGTGAGTGAGGGATGGGAGTGGGGTAGGGGATTGTGGTGAGAGTTGGGGAGGGCAGAGTGGGAGGGGAGGGGGGAGGGGAGTGGGCGACGGTAGTGGAGGATGGGAGTGGGGGAGTGGAGTGGGGTGGAGGGGAGTAGGGGAGGGGTGTTTGGGAGTGGAGTGGGGTAATGGTAGGGGAGGGAGAGAAGTGGGAGAGGGGAGGGAGTGCAGTGAGGGAGCAGATGGAGGGGAGTGGGGGAGGGGGACAGGAGAGCGGAGAGTGTGTAGGGCTTTGGGGCAGGGGAGTGGGGGTGAGGTGGGTATGGGAGGGTAGTGAGGGAGGGGATTTGGTGCAGGGTGTTGCCAGGAGGTAGAGGGGCAGGTGTATGGGCGAGGCGTGTGGGGGAGGGGCGGGGGTGAAGGTGAGTTGGCAGAGGAGTTGGGAGGGGTGTTTGGGAGGGGAGGTGGAGGAGTGAGGAGTGGGGTAGGGGACGAGGGACGGGAGGGAGGGCAGTGGGGGAGGGGAGCTAACCGAGTGGCGTGGGTAGTGGCTGATGGTAGTGGGGGAAGGTAGTGGGGGAGGGGCATTTGAGGGTAGGGCAGTTGTAGGGGAGTGGCGGATGGGTGTGGGTGAGAGGGAGTGTGGGAGTGGAGGGAAGTGGGGGATGTGAGGGGGAGGGGAGTGTGGAGGGAAACCAGGTGTGAGGGGGAGAGGGTGCGGACAAGGGGTGTAGGGGAGCGAAGTGAGCAGTGGGGGACTGGAGTGGACGATAGGAGTGAGGGAGGGGAGTGGGATGTGGGAGGGGAAAGGGGAGTGGGGACCGGAGTCGAGTGGGGGAGGGGTGCATTGAGGGGAATGGCAGAATGAGAGGGGAGGTGAGTGGGGAATGCGGAAGTGGAGGATGGGGAGTGGGGAAATAGGAAGGGGAAGGGGAGGGTGTGTAATGGTGAGGGGGAGGGGAGTGGGAGGGGGAGGGGAGTGTGAGGGGGAGGGAGAGGGTAGTGTGGAAGGAGGTTGGGGAGGGGAGTGGGGGATAGGGAGGGGGAGTGTGGCCGAGAGTGGGGAAGGGGAGTTGGAGAGGGGAGTGGGGGAGGGAAATGGTCAGAAGGGAGGGGGAGAGTGGGAGGAGGAGTGTGGTAGAAGGAGCGAGTGTGAGATCGGCGGAGGGGAGATTGGAAGGGAGTGGTGGAAGGGAGTGGGGGAGAGGGTAGGGGAATGAAGAGGGGTGGGAGGGCAAGGTGGAGGGGAATGAAGTGTCGGAGGGAGGGGGTGGTGGAGGGGAATGAAGGGGGGAGGGAGGGGAATGTGGAGGGGAGTGAAGAGGGAGAGGGAGGGGAAGGTGGAGCGGAATGAAGAGGGGAGGGAGGGGGTGGTGGAGGGGAATGAAGAGGGGGGAGGGGGAGATGGAAAGGAATGAAGAGGGGGAGGGAGCGGTTGGTGAAGGGCAATGAAGAGGGGGAGGGAGGGGGAGGTGGAGGGGAATGAAGAGGGGGAGGGAGGGGGTGGTAAAGTGGAATGCAGAGGTGGAGGGAGGTAGAGGTGGTGGGGAATGAAGAGGGGGGGGGGAGGTGGAAGGGAATGAAGAGGGGGAGGAGCGTGTGGTGAAGGGGAATGAAGAGGGGGAGGGAGGGGGAGGTGGGAGGGGAATGAAGAGGGGGAGGGAGGGTGTGGTGGAGGGGAATGAAGAGGGGGAGGGAGGGGGTGGTGGAGGAGAAAGAAGAGGGGACGGAGGTGGTGGTGGAGGAGAATGAAGAGGGGGACTGAGGTGGTGGTGGAGGGGAATGAAGAGGGGGACTGAGGTGGTGGTGGAGGGGAATGAAGAGGGCTGGGACGGAGTGGTGGAGGGGAATGAAGAGGGGAGGGAGGGGGTGGTGGAGGGGAATGAAGAGGAGGAGGGTGGGGGAGGTGGATGGGAATGAAGAGGGGAGGGAGGGGAGTTGGAGGGGGATGAAGAGAGGGAGGGAGGGGAGGAGGAGCGGAATGAAGAGGGGGAGGGAGGGCTTATTGAAGAATGAAGAGGGGCAGGGAGTGGGAGATTGAGGGGAATGAAGAGAGGAGGCAGGGGGTGTGGAGGTGAATGAAGAGGGGGAGGGGAGTGGGTGGTGGAGGGGTATGAAAATGGGGAGGGAGGGGTTGGTGATGGATAATGAAGGAGGGGGAGGTGGAGGGGAATAAAGTGGGGGTGGGATGGGGTGGTGGAGGAAACTGCAGAGTGGGAAGGGAGGTGGTGGTGGAGGGGAATGAAGAGGGGGAGGGAGGGGGTGGTGGAGGGGAAAGAAGAGAGGGAGGGAGGGAGGGGAGGTGGAGTGGAATGAAGAGGGGCAGGAAGGGCTTGGTGAATAATGAAGAGGTGGAGGTGAAGGGGAATTAAGAGTGGGAGGGAGGGGTAAGTGGAGGGGAATGAAGAGGGGGTGGGAGAGGGTTGTGGAGGGGAATGAAGAGGAGGAGGGTGGGGGAGGTGGATGGGAATGAAGAGGGGGAGGGAGGGGAGTTGGAGGGGGATGAAGAGGGGGAGGGAGAGGGTTGTGGAGGGGAATGAAGAGGGGGAGGGAGTGGGTTGTGGAGGGGAATGAAGAGGGGGAGGGAGAGGGTTGTGGAGGGGAATGAAGAGGGGGAGGGAGAGGGTTGTGGAGGGAATGAAGAGGGGGAGGGAGAGGGTTGTGGAGGGGAATGAAGAGGGGGAGGGAGGGGGAGGAGGATGGGAATGAAGATGGGGGAGGGAGGGAGTGGTGGGGGGGAATTAAGAGGGGGAGGGAGGCGCAGGTGGATGGAATGAAGAGGGGGAGGGAGGGGGAGGTGTAGGGGAATGAAGAGGGGGAGGAAGGGGAGCTGGAGGGGAATGAAGAGGGAGAGGGAGGGGGTGGTGGAGGAGAATGAAGATGGGGAGGGAGGGGGAGGAGGATGGGAATGAAGATGGGGAGGGAGGGGGTGATGGAGGGGTATGAAAGTGGGGATGGAGGGGTTGGTGATGGATAATGGAGGGAGGGGAGGTGGAGATGAATGAAGGGGGGAGGGAGGGGGTGGTGGAGGGGAATAAAGTGGGGAGGGATGGGGTGGTGGAGGAAAATGCAAAGGGGGAGGGAGGTGGGGTGGAGGGGAATGAAGAGGGGGATGGAGGGGGTGGTGGAGGGGAAAGAAGAGGGGGAGGGAGGGGGTGGTGGAGTGGAATGAGTGAGGGGGTGGGAGGGGGAGTTGGATGGAATGAAGAGGGGACGAAGGGGGATGGAGGGGGAGGTGGGCAATGAACAGGCGGAGGGAGGGGGTGGTGGAGGGGAATGAAGATGTGGAGGGAGGAGGTGGTGGATGGGAATGAAGAGGGGACGAAGGGGGAGGGAGGGGGAGGTGGGCAATGAACAGGCGGAGGAGGGGGTGGTGGAGGGGAATGAAGATGTGGAGGGAGGGGGTGGTGGATGGGAATGAAGAGGGGGAGGGAGGAGGTGGAGGATGGGAATGAAGATTGGGAGGGAGGGGGTGGTGGAGGGGAATGAAGAGAGGGAGGGTGCGGTGGAGAGGAGTGGGGGAGAGGAGTGGGGGAGAGGAGTGGGGAAAGGAGGTCGGTGGGGAGTGGATGGGGGAGAGGAATGGGAGGGGACGGGTAAGGGTGTGTGTGAATGGAGTGGGTGGGATAGGAAATTGGGGTAAGGAGGGGGAAGAGAGTGGGGCAGCGGTGTTGGAGAGGGTGAGTGCGGAGGGCAGTGGACTGATGAGGGGAATGTACAAGGGCAGTGGAGGAGGGGCGTGGGGAAGTGAGTGTGAGAGTGGGGAGGGAAGGGGAGGGGAGTGGGGGAGCGGAGCGGAGTAGGGGAGTGGGGTAGGGGTGTGGTGTCGGTGAGTGGGGTAGGGGAGTTGGGAAGGGGGAGTGGGGTAGGGTAGCGGAGTAGGGGAGTGGGGTATGGGCGTTGGTGAGGGGAGTAGGGGAGGAGAATTGGGGAAGGGAGTGGCGGGGAGGAGAGGGGGAGGGGAGTGGAGGGAAGGAGAGTGGGGAGTGGAGTTGGGGAAATATTTGGGGTAAGAGAGTTGGGTAGTGGAGGGCAGTGAGGAGGTGGAGGGAAGGGGAGTGGGGGAGGGGAGTGGGGTAGGGGTGTCGGGTAGGGGAGTGGGGGAGCGGAGTGGGTTTGGGGTGTCGGGTAGGGGGTGTGGTAATGGGGAGTGGGGTCGGGAAGTGAGGTAGGGGTGGTGTGGAGGGGAGTGCGTTCGGGGAGGGCGGTAGGGGAGTGGGGGAGTGGAGTGGGGTAAGGAGTGTGGGAGGGTAGTGGGGAATGGGGAGCGTGGTACGGGAGGGCAGTGAGGAGGTGAAGGGAAGCTGAGTGGTGGACGGGAGAGGGCGAGGGGAGTGGGGGAGGGGAGTGCGGTAGGGGAGTTGGAATGGTTGGAATGGGAGTTGGGGAGGGGAGAGGGGTAGGGGAGTTGGGGAGGGGACTTGAGGAGGGGAGTGGGGGAGAGGAGTGGGCCATTGGAGTGGGGCAGAGGAGTGGGGCAGAGGAGTGCGGAGCGTTGTGGGGCAGGTTAGTGCAGGTGGGGAGAGGGGGAGGGGAGCACGGAGGCGAGTTGTGGAAGTGAGTGAGGGAGGGGAGTGTGAGAAGAGGGTGGGGGAGGGGAGTTGTGGAGGGGTGTTGGGGAGGGGAGTGTGGTAGGGGAGTGGGGGAGGGGAGTGGGGCAGGGGAGTTGGGGAGTGGAGTGGGGAAGGAAGTTGGGGAGGGGAGTTGGGGAGGGGATTTGGGGAGGGGGCGGGGTAGCGGAGCGAGGGAGGGCAGTTGGGGAGGGGAGTGGCGGAGGGGAGTGAGGGAGGGGAGCGGAGTAGGGGAGTGGGGTATGGGAGTTGTTAAGGGGAGTGGTGGAGGAGAGTTGGGAGGAGAGTTGGGGAGGGGAGTTGGGGAGGGGAGTTGCAGAGAGGAGAGGGGGATGGGAGTGGGGTAGAGGAGTGGGGTATTGGAGTAGGCTGCGTGAGTGGGGTAGGTGAGTGAAGGAGGGGAGTGGGGGACAGGGAGTGGGGTAGGGGAGTTGGGGGAGGGGAGTGAGGGAGGGGAGCGGAGTAGGGGAGTGGGGTAGGGGTGTGGTATCGGGGAGTGAGGTAGTGGAGTGGGGTAGTGGTGAGGGGTAGGGAGTGGGGTAGGGTGTGGTGGCGGGGAGTGGGGTAGGGGTGTGGAGTAGACGAGTGGGTTAGGGGTGCGGTGTCGGGGAGTGGGGTAGGGAGTTGGAAGGGAAGTGGGGGAGGGGAGCGGAGTAGGGGAGTGGGGTATGGCGTTGGTAAGGTGAGTGGGGGAGGAGAGTTGGGGAGGGGAGTGGCGGAGTGGAGAGTGGGAGGGGAGTGGGGTAGAGGTGTGTGGTAGAGGAGTAGGGTGAGTGAGTATGGTTGGGGAGTGAGGGAGGGGAGTGGGGGACAGGGTCTGGGATAGGGGAGTGGTGTATTTGAGTGGGGGCAGGGAGACGGGAGTGGAGTGTGGCAGGCGAGTGGAGGTAAGGGAGTGGGGGGGAGCGGAGTGAGGTAGGGGAGTCGGGTAGTGGTGTGGCGATGGGGAGTGGGGTCGGGAAGTGAGGTAGGGGTCGTGTGGAGGGAGTGCGTTAGGGGAGTGCGGTAGGGGGTGGGGGAGTGGAGTGGGGTTGGGGAAGTGGGGGAGGGTAGTGGGGAATGGGAGCGTGGTACGGGAGGGGAGTGAGGAGGTGAAGGGAAGCGGAGTGGGGGACGGGAGAGGGGAAGGGGAGTGGGGGGACGGGAGTGGTGGAGGGGAGTGCGGTAGGGGAGGTTGGAATGGGAGTTGGAATGGGAGTTGGGGAGGGGGGTGGGGGTAGGGGTGCGATGGAGGGGAGCTGGGGAGGGAGTGGGGGAGAGAGTGAAGGAGGGGAGTTGAGGAGGGGTATGGGGCAGGGGATCGGGGAGGGGTTCAGAGTAGGGGAGTGGGGTATGGGTGTTGGCGCAGGGAGTGGGTAGGGGAGTTGAGGCAGGGTGTGGGGAGAGGAGTGGGGAGGGGAGTGGGATGTGTAAGTGGGGTAGAGAGGTGAGGGAGCGGAGTGGGGGAGGGGAGTGGGGTATGGAGTTGGTGAGGGGAGTGGGGGAGGGGAGTTGCGGAGAGGTGAGGGGGGAGGGAGTGGGGTAGTGGAGTGGGGTATTGGAGGAGGGTGTATGAGTTGGGTAAGTGAGTGAAGGAGGGGTGTGGGGGACAGGGAGTGGGTAGGGGAGTGGGGAGAGGGAAGTGGGGGAGGGGAGCGGAGTAGGGGAGTGGGGTAGCGGTGTGTTGTCGGGGAGTGTGTGAGTGGAGTGGGGGTAGGGGAGTGGGGTAGGGGTGTGGTGGCGGGGGGTGGGGCAGGGGAGCTGAGTAGGCGAGTGGGGTAGAGGTGTGTTGTCGGGGAGTGTCGTAGGGGAGTTGGGAAGGGGAGTGGGGGAGGGAAGCGGAGTAGGGGAGTGGGGTATGGGCGTTGGTGAGGGGAGTAGGGGAGGAGGGTTGGGGAAGGGAGTGGCGGGGTGGAGAGGGGGAGGGGAGTGGGGTAGAGGTGTGTGGTAGAGGAGTAGGGTGAGTGAGTAGGGTTGGGGAGTGAGGAGGGGGAGTGGGGACAGGGTGTGGATAGGGGAGTGGCGTATTTGAGTGGGGGCGGGGAGAGTGGAGTGGAGTGTGGGAGTGGAGTGGAGGGAAGGGGAGTGGGAAGTGGAGTTGGGGACATATTTGGGGTAAGAGAGTTGGGTAGTGGAGGGCAGTGAGGAGGTGGAGGGAAGGGGAGTGGGGGAGGGGAGTGGGGTAGGGGTGTCGGGTAGGGGAGTGGGGGCGCGGTGTGGGGTAGGGGAGTCGGGTAGGGGTGTGGTGATGGAGAGTGGGGTCGGGAAGTGAGGTAAGGGTGGTGTGGAGGGGAGTGCGTTAGGGGAGTGCTGTAGGGGTGTGGGGGAGTGGAGTGGGCTAAGGGAGTGAGGGAGGGTAGTGGGGAATGGGAGCGTGGTACGGGAGGGGAGTGAGGAGGTGAAGGGAAGCGGAGTGGTGGGACGGGAGAGGTGCAGGGGAGTGGGGGAGGGAGTGGGGGAGGGGAGTGCGGTAGGGAGTTGGAATGGGAGTTGGAATGGGAGTTGGGGAGGGGAGTGTGGTAGGGGAGTTGGGGCGGGGAGTGAGAGGGGAAGTGGGGGAGAGGAGTGAGGGAGGGGAGTTGAGGAGGGGTGTTGGGGAGGGGAGTGGGGGAGGGGTTCAGACTAGGGGAGTGGGGTTTAGGAGTTGCCGCAGGGAGTGGGGTAGGGAGTTGAGGCAGGGTGTGGGGGAGAGGAGTGGGGGAGGGGAGTTGCGGAGAGGAGTAGGGGAATGGGAGTGGGGTAGAATGGGGGGAGGGGTGTGGGATGTGTGAGTGGGGTACAGAGGTGAGGGAGGGGAGTGGGGAACGGGGAGTTGGGTAGGGGAGTGGCGTAAGTGAGTGGGGGCGGGGGAGAGTGGAGTGGAGTGGGGGAATGGAGTGGGGGAGCTGTGTAGGGCAGGAGAGTTGGGGAGTGGAGGGCAATGAGGAGGTGATGGAAGGGGAGTCGGGTAGGGGTGTGGTGATGGAGTTTGGGTCGGTACGTGAGGTAAGGCTGGGTGTGGAGGGGAGTGCGGTAGGGGGGTGGGGGAGCGGAGTGGGGTTGGGGGAGAGGGGGAGAGTAGTGGGGAATGGGAGCGTGGTACGGGAGGGGAGTGAGGAGGTGAAGGGAAGTGGAGTGGTGGACGGGAGAGGTGCAGGGGAGTGGGGGAGGGGAGTGGGGGAGGGGAGTGCGGTAGGGGAGTTGGAATGGGAGTTGGAATGGGAGTTGGGGAGGGGGTTGGGGTAGGGGAGCGACGGAGGGGAGCTGGGGAGGGGAGTGGGGGAGAGGAGTGAGGGAGGGGAGTTGAGGAGGGGTTTGGGGCAGGGGATCGGGGAGGGGTTAGGGGTTCAGAGTAGGGGAGTGGGGTATGGGAGTTGGCGCAGGGAGTGGGGTAGGGGAGTTGAGGCAGGGTGTGGGGGAGAGGAGAGGGGGAGGGGAGTTGCGGAGAGGAGTAGGGGAGGGGAGTGGGGTAGAGTGGGGCAGGGGTGTGGGATGTGTGAGTGGCGTAGAGAGGTGAGGGAGGGGAGTGGGGGAGGGGAGTGACGGAGGGGAGCGCAGTAGGGGAGTGGGGTATGGGAAATGGTGAGGGAAGTGGGGGAGGAGAGTTGGGAGGAGAGTTGGGGAGGGGAGTTGGGGAGGGGAGTTGGGGAGAGGAGAGGGGGAAGGGAGTGGGGTAGAGGAGTGGGGTATTGGAGTAGGGTGTATGAGTTGGGTAGGTGAGTGAAGGAGGGGAGTGGGGGACATGGAGTGGGGTAGGGGAGTGGGGGGAGGGAAGTGGGGGAGGGGAGCGGAGTAGGGGAGTGGGGTAAGGGGTGTGGTGGCGGGGAGTGGGGTCGGGATGCGGAGTAGGCGTGTGGGGTAGGGGTGTGGTTTCGGGGAGTGTCGTAGGGGAGTTGGGAAGGGGAGTGGGGGAGGGGAGGGGAGCGGAGTCGGGGAGTGGGGTATGGGCGTTGGTGAGGGGAGTAGGGGAGGAGAGTTGGGGAAGGGAGTGGCGGGGTGGAGAGGGGGAGGTGAGTGGGGGACAGGGTGTGGGATAGGGGAGTGGCGTATTTGAGTGGGGTCGGGGAGAGTGGAGTGGAGTGTGGGAGGGGAGTGGAGGGAAGGGGAGTGGGAAGTGGAGTTGGGGACATATTTGGGGTAAGAGAGTTGGGTAGAGGAGGGCAGTGAGGAGGTGGAGGGAAGGGGACTGGGGGAGAGGAGTGGGGTAGGGGTGTCGGGTAGGGGAGTGGGGGAGCGGTGAGGGGTAGGGGAGTCGGGTAGGGGTGTGGTGATGGGGAGTGGGGTCGGGAAGTGAGGTAAGGGTGGTGTGGAGGGGAGTGCGTTAGGGGAGTGCAGTAGGGGAGTAGGGGAGTGGAGTGGGGTAAGGGAGTGGGTGAGGGTAGTGGGGAATGGGAGCGTGGTACAGGAGGGCAGTGAGGAGGTGAAGGGAAGCGGAGTGGTTGACGGAGAGGGGGGAGGGGAGTGGGGGAGGGGAGTGGGGGAGGGGAGTGCGGTAGGGGAGTTGGAATGGGAGTTGGAATGTGAGTTGGGGAGGGGAGTGGGGTAGGGGAGTTGGGGAGGGGAGTTGGGGAGGGGAGTGGGGGAGGGGTGTTGTGTCGGGGAGTGGGGTAGTGGAGTGGGGGAGTGAACTGGGGTAGGGGAGTGGGGTAGGGGTGTGGTGGCGTGGAGTGGGGTAGGGGTGCGGAGTAGACGAGTGGGGTAGGGGTGTGGTGTCGGGGAGTGTGGTAGGGGAGTTGAGAAGGGAAGTGGGGGAGGGGAGCGGAGTCGGGGAGTGGGGTATGGGCGTTGGTGAGGGGAGTGGGGGAAGAGAGTTGCCGAGGAGAGTGGCGGAGTGGAGACGGGGAGGGGACGTGGGGTAGAGGTGTGTGGTAGAGGAGTAGGGTGAGTGAGTAGGGTTGGGGAGTGAGGGAGGGGAGTGGGGGACAGGGTGTGGGATAGGGGAGTGGCGTATTTGAGTGGGGGCGGGGAGAGCGGAGTGGAGTGTGGGAGGCGAGTGGAGGGAAGGGGAGTGGGGAAGGGGAGTGGGGTAGGGGTGTCGTGTTGGGGAGTGGGGTAGGGGAGTGGGGGAGCGGAGTGGGGTAGGGGAGTCGGGTAGGGGTGTGGTGATGGGGAGTGGGGTCGGGAATTGAGGTGGGGTGATGTGGAGGGGAGTGCGTTAGAGGAGTGAGGTAGGGGGTGGGGGAGGGGCGTGGGGTAGGGGAGCGACGGAGGGGAGCTGGGGAAGGGGAGTGGGGGAGGTGTTCAGAGTAGGGGAGTGGGGTATGGGAGTTGGCGCAGGGAGTGGGGTAGGGGAGTTGAGGCAGGGTGTGGGGGAGGGGAGTTGCGGAGAGGAGTAGGGGAGGGGAGTTGGGTAGAGTTGGGGAGGGGTGTGTGATGTGTGAGTGGGGTAGAGATGTGAGGGAGGGGAGTGGGGGAAAGGGAGTTGGGTAGGGGAGTGGGGTTGTGGAGAGTGGTGTGGAGTGGGGGAATGGAGTGGCGGAGGTGTGTTGGGCAGGAGAGTTGGGGATTGGAGGGCAATGAGGAGGTGGATGGAAGGGGAGGCGGTAGGAGAGTTGGGGAGCGGAGTGGGGGCGTGGAGCGGAGTAGGGGAGTGGGGTATCGGAGTTGGTGAGGGGAGTGGTGGTGGAGAGTCGTGGAGGGGAGTTGCGGAGAGGAGAGGGGTAGAGGAGTGTTGTAGAGGAGTGTGATAGAGGAGTGGGGTGAGTGAGTGGGTAGGGGAGTGAGGGAGGGGAGTGGGGGACAGGGAGTGGGGGAGGGGAGTGGCGTATTTGAGTGGGGAAGGGGAGAGGGGAGTGGAGTGGGGGAGGGCAGTGGAGGGAAGGTGAGTGGGGGAGTGGAGTGGGAGACGTGTTTGGGGTAGGAGAGTTGGGTAGTGGAAGGCAGTGAAGAGGTGGAGGGAAGGGGAGTGGGAGTGGGGGCGTGGAGAGGGGTAGGGGTGTCGTGTTGTGGAGTGGGGGAGCGGAGTGGTGTAGGGGAGTGGGGTAGGGGAGTGGGGTTGGGAAGTGGGGTTGGGGAGTGGGGTAGTGGAGTGGGGGCGGGTAGTGGTGGATGGGAGTGTGGTACGGGAGGGAAGTGAGGAGGTGCAGGGAAGCGGAGTGGTGGAACGGGTGTGGGGGAGGGTAGTGGGGGAGTGGAGTGGGCGATTGGAGTGGGGGAGAGGAGTGGGGAGCGTTGTGGGGCAGGTTTGTGCGGGAGGGGAGCGGGGGAGGGGAGCACGGAGGCGAGTTGTGGAAGTGAGTGAGGGAGGGGAGTGTGGGAGGAGGGTGGGGGAGGGGAGTTGGGGAGGGGAGTTGTGGATGGGAGTGTGGGAGGGGAGTGGGGGAGGGGAGTGGGCCATTGGAGTTGGGGCGTGGAGTGTAGGAGGGGAGTTGGGGAGGGGAGATGGGGAGGGGAGCGGGGTAGCGGAGTGAGGGAGGGCAGTTGGGGAGGGGAGTGGGGGAGGGGAGTGAGGGAGGGAAGTGGAGTAGGGGAGTGGGGTATGGGAGTTGGTAAGGGGAGTGGGGGAGGAGAGTTGGGGAGGAGAGTTGGGGCGGGGAGTTGGGGAGGGGAGTTGCAGAGAGGAGAGGGGGAAGGGAGTGGGGTAGAGGAGTGGGGTATTGGAGTAGGGTGTGTGAGTGGGGTAGGTGAGTGAAGGAGGGGAGTGGGGGACAGGGAATGGGGTAGGGGAGTGGGGGATGGGAGTGGAGGAGGGGAGCTGAGTAGGGGAGTGGGGTAGGGGTGTGCTGTCAGTGAATGGGGTAGTGGAGTGGGGGAGTGGAGTGGGGTAGGGGAGTGGGATAGGGGTGTGGTGGCGGGGAGTTTGGTAGGGGAGTTGGTAAGGAGAGTGGGGGAGGGGAGCGGAGTAGGGGAGTGGGTTAGGGGTGTGCTGTCGGGGAGTGGGGTAGGGGAGTTGGGAAGGGGAGTGGGGGAGGGGAGCGTTGTAGAGGAGTGGGGTATGGGCATTGGTGAGGGGAGTGGGGGTGGAGTGTTGGGCAGGGGAGTGGCGGAGTGGAGAGGGGGAGGGGAATGGGGTAGAGGTGTGTGGTAGAGGAGTAGGGTGAGTGAGTAGGGTTGGGAAGTGAGGGATGGGAATGGGGGACGGGGTGTGGGATAGGGGAGTGGCGTATTTGAGTGGGGGCGGGGAAAGGGGAGTGGAGTGTGGGAGGGGAGGTGAGGGAAGGGGAGTGCGGAGTGGAGTTGGGGACATATTTGGGGTAGGAGAGTTGGGTAGTGGAGGGCAGTGAGGAGGTGGAGGGAAGGGGAGTGGGGAGGGGAGTTGGGTAGGGGTGTCATGTTGGGGAGTGGGGAAGGGGAGTGGGGGAGCGGAGTGGGGTAGGGGAGTCGGATAGGGGTGTGATGATGGGGAGTGGGGTCGGGAGGTGAGGTAGGGGTGGTGTGGATGGGAGTGCGTTAGGGGACTGCGGTAGGGGTGTGGGGGAGTGGAGTGGGGTAGGGGAGTGATGAAGGGTAGTGAGGAGTGGGAGCATGTTACGGGAGGGCAGTGAGGAGTTGAAGGGAAGCGGAGTGGTATACGGGAGAGGGGGAGGGGAGTGGGCGAGGGGGGTGGGGGAGGGGAGTGCGGTAGCGGAATTGGAATGGGAGTTGGAATGGAAGTTGGGGAGGGGTGTGAGGTTGGGGAGCGACGGAGGGGAGTTGGGTAGGGGAGTGGGGGAGAGAAGTGGGGTAGGGGAGTCGGGTAGGGGTGTGGTGATGGGGAGTGGGGGAGGGAAGTGAGGTAGGTGTGGTGTGGAGGGGAGTGCTTTAGAGGAGTGCGGTAGGGGATTGAGGGAGTGGAGTGGGGTAGGGGAGTGGGGGAGTGTAGTGGGGAATGGGAGCGTGTTACCGGAGGGCAGTGAGCAGGTGAAGGGAAGCGGAGTGGTTGACGGGAGTGGTGGACGGGAGTGGGGGAGGGGAGTGGGGGAGGGGAGTGCGGTAGGGGAGTTGGAATGGGAGTTGGGATGGGAGTTGGAATGGGAGTTGGAATGGGAGTTGGGGAGAGGGGTGGGGTAGGGGTGCGACGGATGGTAGTTGTGGAGGGGTGTGGGGCAGGGGAGTGGGTGTGTGGTTCAGTGTAAGGGAGTGGGGTATGGGAGTTGGCGCAGGGAGTGGGATAGGGGAGTTGAGGCAGGGCGGGGGGAGCGGAGTGGGGGAGCGGAGTTGCGGAGAGGAGTAGGGGAGGGGAGTTGGGTTGAGTGGGGGTGGGGTGTGACGTGCGTGAGTGGGGTAGAGGTGTGAGGGAGGGGAGTGGGGGACAGGGAGATGGGTAGGGGAGTTGCGTAAGTGAGTGGGGGCGGGGAGAGTGGAGTGGAGTGGGGGAATGGAGTGGGCGAGGTGTGTAGGGCAGGAGAGTTGGGGAGTTGAGGGCAGTCAGGAGGTGGATGGGAGGGGAGTGGGGTCGGAGAGTTGGGAAGCGGATTGCGGGATGTTAGTGGGGTAGGGGTGTGGAGTCGGGGTGTGGGTAGGGGGAGTGGGGGAGAGAAGTGGGGTAGGGGAGTGGAGTGGGGGTGTGGTGACGGGGAGTGTGGTAGTGTGGTGGGGTAGGGGAGTTGTGGAGGGGAGTGCAGTCGGGGAGTGGGGGAGTGTAGCGGGGTAGGAGAGTGGGGTAGGGGTGTGGGGGAGGGTAGTGAGGAGGTGCAGGGGAGCGGAGTGGTGGAACGGGAGTGGGGGAGGGGAGTGGGGGAGGGGAGTGGGGAGGGTAGTGGGGCGCGTTTTGGGAGAGGTTATTGGGGAGTGGAGCGAGGGAGGGGAGTTGTGGAGGTGAGTGAGGGAGGGGAGTGTGTGAGGAGAGTGGGGGAGGGGAGTGGGGAGGGGAGGGGGGTGGGGAGTTGGGGTTTGGAGTGGGGGAGGGGAGTGGGGGATGGGTCTTGGGGAAGGGACTTGGGGAGGGGAGTTGGGGAGGCAGCGGGGTAGGGGAGTGAGGGTGGGCAGTTGGGGAGGGGAGTGGGGGAGGGGAGTGGTGGAGGGGGGTTGTGGCAAGGGAGTGGGGGAGAGGAGTGGGCTGTGTGAGTGTGGTAGGGGAGTAAGGGAGGGGAGTGGGGGACAGGGAGTGGGGTAGGGGAGTGGCGTAAGTGAGTGGGGGCGGGGAGAGTGGAATGGAGTGGGGGAGGGGAGAGGAGGGATGGGGAGTGGGAGAGTGGAGTTGGGGAGGTATGTGGGGTAGGTGAGTTGGGTAGTGCAGGGCAGTGAGGAGGTGGAGGGGAGGGGAGTGCGGTTGGAGGGTTGGGGAGTGGAGTGCGGTAGGGGAGAGTAGTAGGGGTGTGGTGTCAGGGCGTGGGGTAGGGGAGTGTGGGAGTGGAGTGGGGTATGGATGTGGGGTAGGGGAGTTTGGAGGGGAGTGAGGTAGGGGAATCGGGGAGGGGAGTGGGGTAGGGGAGTGGGCGAGGTGTGTGGGGTAGGAGAGTTGGGTAGGGAAGTGAGTTAGGGGAGTGGGATAGGGGAGTGGGAAAGTGGAGTGGGATAGGTGAGTTGGGAAGGGGAGTGGGGGAGGGGAGTGAGTTAGGGGAGTGGGGTAGGGGAGTGGGAAAGTGGAGTGTGATAGGTGAGTGGGGGCCGTGTGTGGGGTAGGAGAGTTGGGTAGTGGAGGGCAGTGAGGTGGTAGAGGTAAGGGGAGTGGCGGAGGGGAGTTTGGGAGGGAAGTGGGGTAGGGGGTGGGGTCGGGGAGTGGGGGAGAGAGGTGATTTAGGGGAGTGGAGTAGGGGACTGGGAAAGTGGAGTGCGATAGGGGAGTGGGGTAGGGGAGTGGGGGAGGGGAGTGTGGTAGTGGAGTGGGGTAGGGGAGTGGGGTCGGGGAGTTGGGTAAGAGAGTGTGGGAGGGGAGTGTGGGAGGGGTGTGGGGCAGGGGAGTGGGTGAGGGGAGTTGGGGTGGTGAATGAGGGAGGAGAGTGGGGGAGGGGAGTGGGGGAGGTGAGTGCGGTAGGGGAGTTGGAATGGGAGTTGGGGAGGGGAGTGGGGTAGGAGAGTTGGGGAGGGGAGTTGCGGAGAGGCGAGGGGTAGAGGAGTGTGGTAGAGGAGTGGGGTGAGTGAGTGGGGTAGGGGAGGGAGGGAGGGGAGTGGGGGACAGGGTGTGGAGTAGGGGAGTGGGTAGGGGAGTGGCATATTTGAGTGGGGGCGAGGAGAGGGGAGTGGAGTGGGGGAGGGGAGTGGATGGAAGGGGAGTGGGGGAGGTGTGTTGTGTTGGGGAGTGGGGTAGGGGAGTGGGGAGCGGAGTGGGGTAGGGGAGTGGGGTAGGGGAGTGGGGTAGGGGAGTGGGGGAGAGTAGTGGTGGATGGGAGTGTGGTACGGGAGGGCAGTGAGGAGGTGCAGGGAAGCGGAGTGGTGGAACGGGAGTGGGGGAGGATAGTGGGGGAGGGGAGTTGGGGAGGACAGTGTGGTCGGGGAGTTGGGGAGGGGAGTTGGGGCGGGGAGCTGGGGAGTGGAGCGTGGTAGGTGAGTGACGGAGGGGAGTTAGGGAGGGGTGTAGGGGAGGGGTGTGCAGGAGGGGAGTTGATGAGGGGAGTGGGGTAGGGGAGTGGAGTGGGGGAGGAGAGGGGAGATGAGAGTGTTGTAAGGGAGGGCAGTGAGGAGGTACAGGGATGCGGAGTGGTTTATAGGAGTGGGGGAGGGGGTTGCGTAGGGAAGTGGGGGAAGGGGAGCGGGGTCGGGGTGTTGGGGAGGGAAATGGGGAGGGGTGTTGAGGAGTGGATTGCGTGTGGGGAGTGGGGGTGGGTAGTGGGGGAGGGGAGTTGGGGAGGGCAGTGTGGTTGGGGAGTTGGGGATGGGAGTTGGGGAGGGGAGCTGGGGAGGGGAGCTGGGGAGGGGAGCGGGGTAGGTGAGTGAGGTAGGGGAGTTGGGGATGGGAGTAGGGAAGGGGAGCGCAGGAGGGGAGTTGAGCAGGGGTGCGTTGGAGGGGAGCGCAGCAGGAGAGCAGAGTAGGGGCGTGGGGTATGTGAGTTAGGGAGGGGAGTGGGGGAGGAGAGTTGGGAAGGGGAGTTGTGTTTAGGTGTGATAACGGGGAGCGGTGTAGGGGAGTTGGGGAGGGGATAGGGGAGGGGGTTGAAAGTGGATTGCGGGAGGGAAGTGGGCGAGGGGAGTTGGGGAGGGCAGTGTGGTCGGGGAGTTGGGGAGGGGAGCTGGGGAGGGGAGCTGGGGAGGGGAGCTGGGGAGGGGAGCGGGGTAGGTGAGTGAGGTAGGGGAGTTGGGGATGGGAGTAGGGAAGGGGAGTGCAGGAGGGGAGTTGAGCAGGGGTGCGTTGGAGGGGAGCGCAGCAGGAGAGCAGAGTAGGGGCGTGGGGTATGTGAGTTGGCGCAGGGAGTGGGGTAGGGGAGTTGAGGCAGGGTGTGGGGGAGAGGAGAGGGGGAGGGGAGTTGCGGAGAGGAGTAGGGGAGGGGAGTGGGGTAGAGTGGGGGAGGGGTGTGGGATGTGTGAGTGGCGTAGAGAGGTGAGGGAGGGGAGTGGGGGAGGGGAGTGACGGAGGGTAGCGGAGTAGTGGAGTGGGGTATGGGAGTTGGTGAGGGAAGTGGGGGAGGAGAGTTGGGGAGGAGAGTTGGGGAGGGGAGTTGGGGAGGGGAGTTGGGGAGAGGAGAGGGGGAAGGGAGTGGGTTAGAGGAGTGGGGTATTGGAGTAGGGTGTATGAGTTGGGTAGGTGAGTGAAGGAGGGAAGTGGGGGACATGGAGTGGGGTAGGGGAGTGGGGGGAGGGAAGTGGGGGAGGGGAGCGGAGTAGGGGAGTGGGGTAGGGGTGTGGTGGCGGGGAGTGGGGTCGGGATGCGGAGTAGGCGTGTGGGGTAGGGGTGTAGTGTCGGGGAGTGTCGTAGGGGAGTTGGGAAGGGGAGTGGGGGAGGGGAGGGGAGCGGAGTCGGGGAGTGGGGTATGGGCGTTGGTGAGGGGAGTAGGGGAGGAGAGTTGGGGAAGGGAGTGGCGGGGTGGAGAGGGGGAGGTGAGTGGGGGACTGGGTGTGGGATAGGGGAGTGGCGTATTTGAGTGGGGTCGGGGAGAGTGGAGTTGAGTGTGGGAGGGGAGTGGAGGGAAGGGGAGTGGGAAGTGGAGTTGGGGACATATTTGGGGTAAGAGAGTTGGGTAGAGGAGGGCAGTGAGGAGGTGGAGGGAAGGGGAGTGGGGGAGGGGAGTGGGGTAGGGGTGTCGGGTAGGGGAGTGGGGGAGCGGTGTGGTGTAGGGGTGTCGGGTAGGGGTGTGGTGATGGGGAGTGGGTTCGGGAAGTGAGGTAAAGGTGGTGTGGAGGGGAGTGCGTTAGGGGAGTGCAGTAGGGGAGTAGGGGAGTGGAGTGGGGTAAGGGAGTGGGGGAGGGTAGTGGGGAATGGGAGCGTGGTACGGGAGGGCAGTGAGGAGGTGAAGGGAAGCGGAGTGGTTGACGGGAGAGGGGGAGGGGAGTGGGGGAGGGGAGTGGGGGAGGGGAGTGCGGTAGGGGAGTTGGAATGGGAGTTGGAATGTGAGTTGGGGATGGGAGTGGGGTAGGGGAGTTGGGGAGGGGAGTTGGGGAGGGGAGTGGGGGAGAGGAGTGAGGGAGGGGTTCAGACAAGGGGAGTAGGGTAGGGGAGTGGGGGGAGGGGAGTGGGGGAGGGGAGCGGAGTAGGGGAGTGGGGTAGGGGTGTTGAGTCGGGGAGTGGGGTAGTGGATGGGGGAGTGGAGTGGGGTAGGGGAGTGGGGTAGGGGTGTGGTGGCGTGGAGTGGGGTAGAGGTTCGGAGTAGACGAGTGGGGTAGGGGTGTGGTGTCGGGGAGTGTGGTAGGGGAGTTGGAAAGGGAAGTGGGGGAGGGGAGCGGAGTCGGGGAGTGGGGTATGGGCGTTGGTGAGGGGAGTGGGGGAAGAGAGTTGCGGAGGGGAGTGGCGGAGTGGAGACGGGGAGGGGACGTGGGGTAGAGGTGTGTGGTAGAGGAGTAGGGTGAGTGAGTAGGGTTGGGGAGTGAGGGAGGGGAGTGGGGGACAGGGTGTGGGATAGGGGAGAGGCGTATTTGAGTGGGGGCGGGGAGAGCGGAGTGGAGTGTGGGAGGCGAGTGGAGGGAAGGGGAGTGGGGAAGGGGAGTGGGGTAGGGGTGTCGTGTTGGGGAGTGGGGTAGGGGAGTGGGGGAGCGGAGTGGGGTAGGGGAGTCGGGTAGGGGTGTGGTGATGGGGAGTGGGGTCGGGAATTGAGGTGGGGTGATGTGGAGGGGAGTGCGTTAGAGGAGTGAGGTAGGGGGTGGGGGAGTGGAGTGGGGTAGGGGAGTGGGGAGGGTAGTGGGGAATGGGAGTGTGGTACGGGTGGGGAGTGAGGAGGTGAAGGGAAGCGGAGTTGTGGACGTGAGAGGGGAAGGGGAGTGGGGGAGGGGAGTGGGGGAGGGGAGTGCGGTAGGGGAGTTGGAATGGGAGTTGGAATGGGAGTTGGGGAGGGGCGTGGGGTAGGGGAGCGACGGAGGGGAGCTGGGGAAGGGGAGTGGGGGAGGTGTTCAGAGTAGGGGAGTGGGGTATGGGAGTTGGCGCAGGGAGTGGGGTAGGGGAGTTGAGGCAGGGTGTGGGGGAGGGGAGTTGCGGAGAGGAGTAGGGGAGGGGAGTTGGGTAGAGTTGGGGAGGGGTGTGTGATGTGTGAGTGGGGTAGAGATGTGAGGGAGGGGAGTGGGGGAAAGGGAGTTGGGTAGGGGAGTGGGGTTGTGAAGAGTGGTGTGGAGTGGGGGAATGGAGTGGCGGAGGTGTGTTGGGCAGGAGAGTTGGGGATTGGAGGGCAATGAGGAGGTGGATGGAAGGGGAGGCGGTAGGAGAGTTGGGGTGCGGAGTGGGGGCGTGGAGCGGAGTAGGGGAGTGGGGTATCGGAGTTGGTGAGGGGAGTGGTGGTGGAGAGTCGTGGAGGGGAGTTGCGGAGAGGAGAGGGGTAGAGGAGTGTTGTAGAGGAGTGTGATAGAGGAGTGGGGTGAGTGTGTGGGTAGGGGAGTGAGGGAGGGGAGTGGGGGACAGGGAGTGGGGGAGGGGAGTGGCGTATTTGAGTGGGGAAGGGGAGAGGGGAGTGGAGTGGGGGAGGGGAGTGGAGGGAAGGTGAGTGGGGGAGTGGAGTGGGAGACGTGTTTGGGGTAGGAGAGTTGGGTAGTGGAAGGCAGTGAAGAGGTGGAGGGAAGGGGAGTGGGAGTGGGGGCGGGGAGAGGGGTAGGGGTGTCGTGTTGTGGAGTGGGGGAGCGGAGTGGTGTAGGGGAGTGGGGTAGGGGAGTGGGGTTGGGAAGTGGGGTTAGGGAGTGGGGTAGTGGAGTGGGGGCGGGTAGTGGTGGATGGGAGTGTGGTACGGGAGGGAAGTGAGGAGGTGCAGGGAAGCGGAGTGGTGGAACGGGTGTGGGGGAGGGTAGTGGGGGAGTGGAGTGGGCGATTGGAGTGGGGGAGAGGAGTGGGGAGCGTTGTGGGGCAGGTTTGTGCGGGAGGGGAGCGGGGGAGGGGAGCACGGAGGCGAGTTGTGGAAGTGAGTGAGGGAGGGGAGTGTGGGAGGAGGGTGGGGGAGGGGAGTTGGGGAGGGGAGTTGTGGATGGGAGTGTGGGAGGGGAGTGGGGGAGGGGAGTGGGCCATTGGAGTTGGGGCGTGGAGTGTAGGAGGGGAGTTGGGGAGGGGAGATGGGGAGGGGAGCGGGGTAGCGGAGTGAGGGAGGGCAGTTGGGGAGGGGAGTGGGGGAGGGGAGTGAGGGAGGGGAGTGGAGTAGGGGAGTGGGGTATGGGAGTTGGTAAGGGGAGTGGGGGAGGAGAGTTGGGGAGGAGAGTTGGGGCGGGGAGTTGGGGAGGGGAGTTGCGGAGAGGAGAGGGGGAAGGGAGTGGGGTAGAGGAGTGGGGTATTGGAGTAGGGTGTGTGAGTGGGGTAGGTGAGTGAAGGAGGGGAGTGGGGGACAGGGAATGGGGTAGGGGAGTGGGGGATGGGAGTGGAGGAGGGGAGCTGAGTAGGGGAGTGGGGTAGGGGTGTGCTGTCTGTGAATGGGGTAGTGGAGTGGGGGAGTGGAGTGGGGTAGGGGAGTGGGATAGGGGTGTGGTGGCGGGGAGTTTGGTAGGGGAGTTGGTAAGGAGAGTGGGGGAGGGGAGCGGAGTAGGGGAGTGGGTTAGGGGTGTGCTGTCGGGGAGTGGGGTAGAGGAGTTGGGAAGGGGAGTGGGGGAGGGGAGCGTTGTAGAGGAGTGGGGTATGGGCATTGGTGAGGGGAGTGGGGGTGGAGTGTTGGGCAGGGGAGTGGCGGAGTGGAGAGGGGGAGGGGAATGGGGTAGAGGTGTGTGGTCGAGGAGTAGGGTGAGTGAGTAGGGTTGGGAAGTGAGGGATGGGAATGGGGGACGGGGTGTGGGATAGGGGAGTGGCGTATTTGAGTGGGGGCGGGGAAAGGGGAGTGGAGTGTGGGAGGGGAGGTGAGGGAAGGGGAGTGCGGAGTGGAGTTGGGGACATATTTGGGGTAGGAGAGTTGGGTAGTGGAGGGCAGTGAGGAGGTGGAGGGAAGGGGAGTGGGGAGGGGAGTTGGGTAGGGGTGTCGTGTTGGGGAGTGGGGAAGGGGAGTGGGGGAGCGGAGTGGGGTAGGGGAGTCGGATAGGGGTGTGATGATGGGGAGTTGGGTCGGGAGGTGAGGTAGTGGTGGTGTGGATGGGAGTGCGTTAGGGGACTGCGGTAGGGGTGTGGGGGAGTGGAGTGGGGTAGGGGAGTGATGAAGGGTAGTGAGGAGTGGGAGCGTGTTACGGGAGGGCAGTGAGGAGTTGAAGGGAAGCGGAGTGGTATACGGGAGAGGGGGAGGGGAGTGGGCGAGGGGGGTGGGGGAGGGGAGTGCGGTAGCGGAATTGGAATGGGAGTTGGAATGGAAGTTGGGGAGGGGTGTGAGGTTGGGGAGCGACGGAGGGGAGTTGGGTAGGGGAGTGGGGGAGAGGAGTGGGGTAGGGGAGTCGGGTAGGGGTGTGGTGATGGGGAGTGGGGGAGGGAAGTGAGGTAGGTGTGGTGTGGAGGGGAGTGCTTTAGAGGAGTGCGGTAGGGGATTGAGGGAGTGGAGTGGGGTAGGGGAGTGGGGGAGTGTAGTGGGGAATGGGAGCGTGTTACCGGAGGGCAGTGAGCAGGTGAAGGGAAGCGGAGTGGTGGACGGGAGTGGTGGACGGGAGTGGGGGAGGGGAGTGGGGGAGGGGAGTGCGGTAGGGGAGTTGGAATGGGAGTTGGGATGGGAGTTGGAATGGGAGTTGGAATGGGAGTTGGAATGGGAGTTGGGGAGAGGGGTGGGGTAGGGGTGCGACGGATGGTAGTTGGGGAGGGGAGTGGGGGAGAGGAGTGAGGGAGGGGAGTTGTGGAGGGGTGTGGGGCAGGGGAGTGGGTGTGTGGTTCAGTGTAAGGGAGTGGGGTATGGGAGGTGGCGCAGGGAGTGGGATAGGGGAGTTGAGGCAGGGCGGGGGGAGCGGAGTGGGGGAGGGGAGTTGCGGAGAGGAGTAGGGGATGGGAGTTGGGTTGAGTGGGGGTGGGGTGTGACGTGCGTGAGTGGGGTAGAGGTGTGAGGGAGGGGAGTGGGGGACAGGGAGATGGGTAGGGGAGTTGCGTAAGTGAGTGGGGGCGGGGAGAGTGGAGTGGAGTGGGGGAATGAAGTGGGCGAGGTGTGTAGGGCAGGAGAGTTGGGGAGTTGAGGGCAGTCAGGAGGTGGATGGGAGGGGAGTGGGGTCGGAGAGTTGGGAAGCGGATTGCGGGATGTTAGTGGGGTAGGGGTGTGGAGTCGGGGTGTGGGTAGGGGGAGTGGGGGAGAGAAGTGGGGTAGGGGAGTGGAGTGGGGGTGTGGTGACGGGGAGTGTGGTAGTGTGGTGGGGTAGGGGAGTTGTGGAGGGGAGTGTGGTAGGGGAGTTGGGAAGGGAAGTGGGGGAGCGGAGCGGAGTCGGGGAGTGGGGTATGGGCGTTGGTGAGGGGAGTGGGGGAAGAGAGTTGTGGAGGGGAGTGGCGGAGTGGAGACGGGGAGGGGACGTGGGGTAGAGGTGTGTGGTAGAGGAGTAGGGTGAGTGAGTAGGGTTGGGGAGTGAGGGAGGGGAGTGGGGAACAGGGTGTGGGATAGGGGAGTGGCGTATTTGAGTGGGGGCGGGGAGAGCGGAGTGGAGTGTGGGAGGCGAGTGGAGGGAAGGGGAGTGGGGAAGGGGAGTGGGGTAGGGGTGTCGTGTTGGGGAGTGGGGTAGGGGAGTGGGGGAGCAGAGTGGGGTAGGGGAGTCGGGTAGGGGTGTGGTGATGGGAAGTGGGGTCGGGAATTGAGGTGGGGTGATGTGGAGGGGAGTGCGTTAGAGGAGTGAGGTAGGGGGTGGGGGAGTGGAGTGGGGTAGGGGAGTGGGGAGGGTAGTGGGGAATGGGAGTGTGGTACGGGTGGGGAGTGAGGAGGTGAAGGGAAGCGGAGTGGTGGACGGGAGAGGGGAAGGGGAGTGGGGGAGGGGAGTGGGGGAGGGGAGTGCGGTAGGGGAGTTGGAATGGGAGTTGGGATGGGAGTTGGAATGGGAGTTGGAATGGGAGTTGGAATGGGAGTTGGGGAGAGGGGTGGGGTAGGGGTGCGACGGATGGTAGTTGGGGAGGGGAGTGGGGGAGAGGAGTGAGGGAGGGGAGTTGTGGAGGGGTGTGGGGCAGGGGAGTGGGTGTGTGGTTCAGTGTAAGGGAGTGGGGTATGGGAGTTGGCGCAGGGAGTGGGATAGGGGAGTTGAGGCAGGGCGGGGGGAGCGGAGTGGGGGAGGGGAGTTGCGGAGAGGAGTAGGGGAGGGGAGTTGGGTTGAGTGGGGGTGGGGTGTGACGTGCGTGAGTGGGGTAGAGGTGTGAGGGAGGGGAGTGGGGGACAGGGAGATGGGTAGGGGAGTTGCGTAAGTGAGTGGGGGCGGGGAGAGTGGAGTGGAGTGGGGGAATGGAGTGGGCGAGGTGTGTAGGGCAGGAGAGTTGGGGAGTTGAGGGCAGTCAGGAGGTGGATGGGAGGGGAGTGGGGTCGGAGAGTTGGGAAGCGGATTGCGGGATGTTAGTGGGGTAGGGGTGTGGAGTCGGGGTGTGGGTAGGGGGAGTGGGGGAGAGAAGTGGGGTAGGGGAGTGGAGTGGGGGTGTGGTGACGGGGAGTGTGGTAGTGTGGTGGGGTAGGGGAGTTGTGGAGGGGAGTGTGGTAGGGGAGTTGGGAAGGGAAGTGGGGGAGCGGAGCGGAGTCGGGGAGTGGGGTATGGGCGTTGGTGAGGGGAGTGGGGGAAGAGAGTTGTGGAGGGGAGTGGCGGAGTGGAGACGGGGAGGGGACGTGGGGTAGAGGTGTGTGGTAGAGGAGTAGGGTGAGTGAGTAGGGTTGGGGAGTGAGGGAGGGGAGTGGGGAACAGGGTGTGGGATAGGGGAGTGGCGTATTTGAGTGGGGGCGGGGAGAGCGGAGTGGAGTGTGGGAGGCGAGTGGAGGGAAGGGGAGTGGGGAAGGGGAGTGGGGTAGGGGTGTCGTGTTGGGGAGTGGGGTAGGGGAGTGGGGGAGCAGAGTGGGGTAGGGGAGTCGGGTAGGGGTGTGGTGATGGGAAGTGGGGTCGGGAATTGAGGTGGGGTGATGTGGAGGGGAGTGCGTTAGAGGAGTGAGGTAGGGGGTGGGGGAGTGGAGTGGGGTAGGGGAGTGGGGAGGGTAGTGGGGAATGGGAGTGTGGTACGGGTGGGGAGTGAGGAGGTGAAGGGAAGCGGAGTGGTGGACGGGAGAGGGGAAGGGGAGTGGGGGAGGGGAGTGGGGGAGGGGAGTGCGGTAGGGGAGTTGGAATGGGAGTTGGAATGGGAGTTGGGGAGGGGCGTGGGGTAGGGGAGCGACGGAGGGGAGCTGGGGCAGGGGAGTGGGGGAGGTGTTCAGAGTAGGGGAGTGGGGTATGGGAGTTGGCGCAGGGAGAGGGGTAGGGGAGATGAGGCAGGGTGTGGGGGAGGGGAGTTGCGGAGAGGAGTAGGGGAGGGGAGTTGGGTAGAGTTGGGGAGGGGTGTGTGATGTGTGAGTGGGGTAGAGATGTGAGGGAGGGGAGTGGGGGAAAGGGAGTTGGGTAGGGGAGTGGGGTTGTGGAGAGTGGTGTGGAGTGGGGGAATGGAGTGGCGGAGGTGTGTTGGGCAGGAGAGTTGGGGATTGGAGGGCAATGAGGAGGTGGATGGAAGGGGAGACGGTAGGAGAGTTGGGGAGCGGAGTGGGGGCGTGGAGCGGAGTAGGGGAGTGGGGTATCGGAGTTGGTGAGGGGAGTGGTGGTGGAGAGTCGTGGAGGGGAGTTGCGGAGAGGAGAGGGGTAGAGGAGTGTTGTAGAGGAGTGTGATAGAGGAGTGGGGTGAGTGAGTGGGTAGGGGAGTGAGGGAGGGGTGTGGGGGACAGGGAGTCGGGGAGGGGAGTGGCGTATTTGAGTGGGGAAGGGGAGAGGGGAGTGGAGTGGGGGAGGGGAGTGGAGGGAAGGTGAGTGGGGGAGTGGAGTGGGAGACGTGTTTGGGGTAGGAGAGTTGGGTAGTGGAAGGCAGTGAAGAGGTGGAGGGAAGGGGAGTGGGAGTGGGGGCGGGGAGAGGGGTAGGGGTGTCGTGTTGTGGAGTGGGGGAGCGGAGTGGTGAAGGGGAGTGGGGTAGGGGAATGGGGTTGGGAAGTGGGGTTCGGGAGTGGGGTAGTGGAGTGGGGGCGGGTCGTGGTGGATGGGAGTGTGGTACGGGAGGGAAGTGAGGAGGTGCAGGGAAGCGGAGTGGTGGAACGGGTGTGGGGGAGGGTAGTGGGGGAGTGGAGTGGGCGATTGGAGTGGGGGAGAGGAGTGGGGAGCGTTGTGGGGCAGGTTTGTGCGGGAGGGGAGCGGGGGAGGGGAGCACGGAGGCGAGTTGTGGAAGTGAGTGAGGGAGGGGAGTGTGGGAGGAGGGTGGGGGAGGGGAGTTGGGGAGGGGAGTTGTGGATGGGAGTGTGGGAGGGGAGTGGGGGAGGGGAGTGGGCCATTGGAGTTGGGGCGTGGAGTGTAGGAGGGGAGTTGGGGAGGGGAGATGGGGAGGGGAGCGGGGTAGCGGAGTGAGGGAGGGCAGTTGGGGAGGGGAGTGGGGGAGGGGAGTGAGGGAGGGGAGTGGAGTAGGGGAGTGGGGTATGGGAGTTGGTAAGGGGAGTGGGGGAGGAGAGTTGGGGAGGAGAGTTGGGGCGGGGAGTTGGGGAGGGGAGTTGCGGAGAGGAGAGGGGGAAGGGAGTGGGGTAGAGGAGTGGGGTATTGGAGTAGGGTGTGTGAGTGGGGTAGGTGAGTGAAGGAGGGGAGTGGGGGACAGGGAATGGGGTAGGGGAGTGGGGGATGGGAGTGGAGGAGGGGAGCTGAGTAGGGGAGTGGGGTAGGGGTGTGCTGTCTGTGAATGGGGTAGTGGAGTGGGGGAGTGGAGTGGGGTAGGGGAGTGGGATAGGGGTGTGGTGGCGGGGAGTTTGGTAGGGGAGTTGGTAAGGAGAGTGGGGGAGGGGAGCGGAGTAGGGGAGTGGGTTAGGGGTGTGGTGTCGGGGAGTGGGGTAGGGGAGTTGGGAAGGGGAGTGGGGGAGGGGAGCGTTGTAGAGGAGTGGGGTATGGGCATTGGTGAGGGGAGTGGGGGTGGAGTGTTGGGCAGGGGAGTGGCGGAGTGGAGAGAGGAGGGGAATGGGGTAGAGGTGTGTGGTCGAGGAGTAGGGTGAGTGAGTAGGGTTGGGAAGTGAGGGATGGGAATGGGGGACGGGGTGTGGGATAGGGGAGTGGCGTATTTGAGTGGGGGCGGGGAAAGGGGAGTGGAGTGTGGGAGGGGAGGTGAGGGAAGGGGAGTGCGGAGTGGAGTTGGGGACATATTTGGGGTAGGAGAGTTGGGTAGTGGAGGGCAGTGAGGAGGTGGAGGGAAGGGGAGTGGGGAGGGGAGTTGGGTAGGGGTGTCGTGTTGGGGAGTGGGGAAGGGGAGTGGGGGAGCGGAGTGGGGTAGGGGAGTCGGATAGGGGTGTGATGATGGGGAGTGGGTTCGGGAGGTGAGGTAGGGGTGGTGTGGATGGGAGTGCGTTAGGGGACTGCGGTAGGGGTGTGGGGGAGTGGAGTGGGGTAGGGGAGTGATGAAGGGTAGTGAGGAGTGGGAGCGTGTTACGGGAGGGCAGTGAGGAGTTGAAGGGAAGCGGAGTGGTATACGGGAGAGGGGGAGGGGAGTGGGCGAGGGGGGTGGGGGAGGGGAGTGCGGTAGCGGAATTGGAATGGGAGTTGGAATGGAAGTTGGGGAGGGGTGTGAGGTTGGGGAGCGACGGAGGGGAGTTGGGTAGGGGAGTGGGGGAGAGGAGTGGGGTAGGGGAGTCGGGTAGGGGTGTGGTGATGGGGAGTGGGGGAGGGAAGTGAGGTAGGTGTGGTGTGGAGGGGAGTGCTTTAGAGGAGTGCGGTAGGGGATTGAGGGAGTGGAGTGGGGTAGGGGAGTGGGGGAGTGTAGTGGGGAATGGGAGCGTGTTACCGGAGGGCAGTGAGCAGGTGAAGGGAAGCGGAGTGGTTGACGGGAGTGGTGGACGGGAGTGGGGGAGGGGAGTGGGGGAGTTGGAATGGGAGTTGGGATGGGAGTTGGAATGGGAGTTGGAATGGGAGTTGGAATGGGAGTTGGGGAGAGGGGTGGGGTAGGGGTGCGACGGATGGTAGTTGGGGAGGGGAGTGGGGGAGAGGAGTGAGGGAGGGGAGTTGTGGAGGGGTGTGGGGCAGGGGAGTGGGTGTGTGGTTCAGTGTAAGGGAGTGGGGTATGGGAGTTGGCGCAGGGAGTGGGATAGGGGAGTTGAGGCAGGGCGGGGGGAGCGGAGTGGGGGAGGGGAGTTGCGGAGAGGAGTAGGGGAGGGGAGTTGGGTTGAGTGGGGGTGGGGTGTGACGTGCGTGAGTGGGGTAGAGGTGTGAGGGAGGGGAGTGGGGGACAGGGAGATGGGTAGGGGAGTTGCGTAAGTGAGTGGGGGCGGGGAGAGTGGAGTGGAGTGGGGGAATGGAGTGGGCGAGGTGTGTAGGGCAGGAGAGTTGGGGAGTTGAGGGCAGTCAGGAGGTGGATGGGAGGGGAGTGGGGTCGGAGAGTTGGGAAGCGGATTGCGGGATGTTAGTGGGGTAGGGGTGTGGAGTCGGGGTGTGGGTAGGGGGAGTGGGGGAGAGAAGTGGGGTAGGGGAGTGGAGTGGGGGTGTGGTGACGGGGAGTGTGGTAGTGTGGTGGGGTAGGGGAGTTGTGGAGGGGAGTGCAGTCGGGGAGTGGGGGAGTGTAGCGGGGTAGGAGAGTGGGGTAGGGGTGTGGGGGAGGGTAGTGAGGAGGTGCAGGGGAGCGGAGTGGTGGAACGGGAGTGGGGGAGGGGAGTGGGGGAGGGGAGTGTGGGAGGGAGTGTGGGAGGGGAGTGGGGAGGGTAGTGGGGAGCGTTTTGGGAGAGGTTATTGGGGAGTGGAGCGAGGGAGGGGAGTTGTGGAGGTGAGTGAGGGAGGGGAGTGTGTGAAGAGAGTGGGGGAGGGGAGTGGGGAGGGGAGGGGGGTGGGGAGTTGGGGTTTGGAGTGGGGGAGGGGAGTGGGGGATGGGTCTTGGGGAGGGGATTTGGGGAGGGGACTTGGGGAGGGGAGATGGGGAGGCAGCGGGGTAGGGGAGTGAGGGTGGGCAGTTGGGGAGGGGAGTGGGGGAGGGGAGTGGTGGAGGGGGGTTGTGGCAAGGGAGTGGGGGAGAGGAGTGGGCTGTGTGAGTGTGGTAGGGGAGTAAGGGAGGGGAGTGGGGGACAGGGAGTGGGGTAGGGGAGTGGCGTAAGTGAGTGGGGGCGGGGAGAGTGGAGTGGAGTGGGGGAGGGGAGAGGAGGGATGGGGAGTGGGAGAGTGGAGTTGGGGAGGTATGTGGGGTAGGTGAGTTGGGTAGTGCAGGGCAGTGAGGAGGTGGAGGGGAGGGGAGTGCGGTTGGAGGGTTGGGGAGTGGAGTGCGGTAGGGGAGAGTAGTAGGGGTGTGGTGTCTGGGCGTGGGGTAGGGGAGTGTGGGAGTGGAGTGGGGTATGGATGTGGGGTAGGGGAGTTTGGAGGGGAGTGAGGTAGGGGAATCGGGGAGGGGAGTGGGGTAGGGGAGTGGGCGAGGTGTGTGGGGTAGGAGAGTTGGGTAGGGAAGTGAGTTAGGGGAGTGGGATAGGGGAGTGGGAAAGTGGAGTGGGATAGGTGAGTTGGGAAGGGGAGTGGGGGAGGGGAGTGAGTTAGGGGAGTGGGGTAGGGGAGTGGGAAAGTGGAGTGTGATAGGTGAGTGGGGGCCGTGTCTGGGGTAGGAGAGTTGGGTAGTGGAGGGCAGTGAGGTGGTAGAGGTAAGGGGAGTGGCGGAGGGGAGTTTGGGAGGGAAGTGGGGTAGGGGTGGGGTCGGGGAGTGGGGGAGAGAGGTGATTTAGGGGAGTGGAGTAGGGGACTGGGAAAGTGGAGTGGGATAGGGGAGTGGGGTAGGGGAGTGGGGGAGGGGAGTGTGGTAGTGGAGTGGGGTAGGGGAGTGGGGTCGGGGAGTTGGGTAAGAGAGTGTGGGAGGGGAGTGTGGGAGGGGTGTGGGGCAGGGGAGTGGGTGAGGGGAGTTGGGGTGGTGAATGAGGGAGGAGAGTGGGGGAGGGGAGTGGGGGAGGTGAGTGCGGTAGGGGAGTTGGAATGGGAGTTGGGGAGGGGAGTGGGATAGGAGAGTTGGGGAGGGGAGTTGCGGAGAGGCAAGTGGTAGAGGGGTGTGGTAGAGGAGTGGGGTGAGTGAGTGGGGTAGGGGAGGGAGGGAGGGGAGTGGGGGACACGGTGTGGAGTAGGGGAGTGGGTAGGGGAGTGGCATATTTGAGTGGGGGCGAGGAGAGGGGAGTGGAGTGGGGGAGGGGAGTGGATGGAAGGGGAGTGGGGGAGGTGTGTTGTGTTGGGGAGTGGGGTAGGGGAGTGGGGAGCGGAGTGGGGTAGGGGAGTGGGGTAGGGGAGTGGGGTAGGGGAGTGGGGGAGAGTAGTGGTGGATGGGAGTGTGGTACGGGAGGGCAGTGAGGAGGTGCAGGGAAGCGGAGTGGTGGAACGGGAGTGGGGGAGGATAGTGCGGGAGGGGAGTGGGGGAGGGGTGTGGGGCAGAGGAGTTGGGTAGAGGAGTGGGGCAGAGGAGTTCGAGAGCGTTATGGGGGAGGTTAGAGTGGGAGGGGAGCGAGGGAGGGGAGCGGGGTAGGGGAGTTGTGGAGGGGAGTGAGGGAGGGGAGGGTGGGAGGAGAGTGGGGGAGGGGGTTTGGGGTGGGGAGTTCGGGAGAGGAGTGGGGGTGCGGAGTGGGACAGGGGAGTGGGGCAGGGGAGTTTGGGAGTGGAGTGGGGGAGGGGAGTTGGGGAGGGGAGTTGGGGAGGAGAGTTGGGGAGGTGAGTGGGGGAGGGGAATGGGGAGAGGGGTTGGGGAGTGGAGTGGGGGAGGGGAGTGGGGGAGGGGAGTGGGGAGGGGAGTTGGGGAGGGCAGTGTGGTCGGGGAGTTGGGGAGGGGATCTGGGGAGGGGAGCGGGGTAGGTGAGCAGAGTGGGGGAGTGTAGTGTGGGAGCTAGTGAGGGGAGTGGGGGAGGAAAGTTGGGAAGGGGAGTTGTATCGGGGTGTGGGAACGGGGAGTGGGGTAGGGGAGTGGGGTAGAGGATATGTGGAGGGGAGTGTGGTAGTGGAGTGAAGTGGGGATGGGAGTGTCGTAGGTGAGGGCAGTGATGAGGTGCAGGGATGCGGAGTGGTGGACGGGAGTGGGGGAGGGGGTGGGGCAGGGGAGTGGGGGAAGGGGAGCGGGGCAGGGGAGTCTGGGAGTGGAATGGGGAGAGGGGTTGGGGAGTGGAGTGCGGGAGGGGAGTGGGGGAGGGTAGAGGGGGAGGGGAGTTGGGGAGGGCAGTGTGGTCGGGGAGTTGGGGAGGGGAGTTGGGGCGGGGAGCTGGGGAGTGGAGCATGGTAGGTGAGTGACGGAGGGGAGTTAAGGAGCGGTGTAGGGGAGGGGTGTGCAGGAGGGGAGTTGATGAGGGGAGTGGGGTAGGGGAGTGGAGTGGGGGAGGAGAGGGGAGATGAGAGTGTTGTAAGGGAGGGCAGTGAGGAGGTACAGGGATGCGGAGTGGTTTATAGGAGTGGGGGAGGGGGTTGCGTAGGGGAGTGGGGGAAGGGGAGCGGGGTAGGGGAGTTGGGGAGGGAAATGGGGAGGGGTGTTGAGGAGTGGATAGCGTGTGGGGAGTGGGGGTGGGTAGTGGGGGAGGGGAGTTGGGGAGGGCAGTGTGGTTGGGGAGTTGGGGATGGGAGTTGGGGAGGGGAGCTGGGGTGGGGAGCTGGGGAGGGGAGCGGGGTAGGTGAGTGAGGTAGGGGAGTTGGGGATGGGAGTAGGGAAGGGGAGCGCAGGAGGGGAGTTGAGCAGGGGTGCGTTGGAGGGGAGCGCAGCAGGAGAGCAGAGTAGGGGCGTGGGGTATGTGAGTTAGGGAGGGGAGTGGGGGAGGAGAGTTGGGAAGGGGAGTTGTGTTTAGGTGTGATAACGGGGAGCGGTGTAGGGGAGTTGGGGAGGGGACAGGGGAGGGGGTTGAAAGTGGATTGCGGGAGGGAAGTGGGCGAGGGGAGTTGGGGAGGGCAGCGTGGTCGGGGAGTTGGGGAGGGGAGCTGGGGAGGGGAGCTGGGGAGGGGAGCGGGGTAGGTGAGTGAGGTAGGGGAGTTGGGGATGGGAGTAGGGAAGGGGAGTGCAGGAGGGGAGTTGAGCAGGGGTGCGTTGGAGGGGAGCGCAGCAGGAGAGCAGAGTAGGGGCGTGGGGTATGTGAGTTGGCGCAGGGAGTGGGGTAGGGGAGTTGAGGCAGGGTGTGGGGGAGAGGAGAGGGGGAGGGGAGTTGCGGAGAGGAGTAGGGGAGGGGAGTGGGGTAGAGTGGGGGAGGGGTGTGGGATGTGTGAGTGGCGTAGAGAGGTGAGGGAGGGGAGTGGGGGAGGGGAGTGACGGAGGGTAGTGGAGTAGTGGAGTGGGGTATGGGAGTTGGTGAGGGAAGTGGGGGAGGAGAGTTGGGGAGGAGAGTTGGGGAGGGGAGTTGGGGAGGGGAGTTGGGGAGAGGAGAGGGGGAAGGGAGTGGGGTAGAGGAGTGGGGTATTGGAGTAGGGTGTATGAGTTGGGTAGGTGAGTGAAGGAGGGAAGTGGGGGACATGGAGTGGGGTAGGGGAGTGGGGGGAGGGAAGTGGGGGAGGGGAGCGGAGTAGGGGAGTGGGGTAGGGGTGTGGTGGCGGGGAGTGGGGTCGGGATGCGGAGTAGGCGTGTGGGGTAGGGGTGTGGTGTCGGGGAGTGTCGTAGGGGAGTTGGGAAGGGGAGTGGGGGAGGGGAGGGGAGCGGAGTCGGGGAGTGGGGTATGGGCGTTGGTGAGGGGAGTAGGGGAGGAGAGTTGGGGAAGGGAGTGGCGGGGTGGAGAGGGGGAGGTGAGTGGGGGACAGGGTGTGGGATAGGGGAGTGGCGTATTTGAGTGGGGTCGGGGAGAGTGGAGTGGAGTGTGGGAGGGGAGTGGAGGGAAGGGGAGTGGGAAGTGGAGTTG
>NC_090398.1:69443692-69446192 GCF_036365525.1 Heterodontus francisci | reverse complement strand
ACACACACACACACTCACACACACACACACACACACACACACACACACACACACACACACCACAGCCCAGACACTGAGAATTACATATATGCACACACACACACAGACACACACACACACACAGACACTGAGAATTATATATATGCACACACACACACACACAGACACTGAGAATTATATATATGCACAAACACACACACACACACACGCACACACACACACACACTCACACACACACACACACACACACACACCACAGCCCAGACACTGAGAATTATATATATGCACACACACACACACACACACATACCACAGCCCAGACACTGAGACATATATATATGCACACACACACACACACACACACACACACTCACACACACACACACACACACACACACACACCACAGCCCAGACACTGAGAATTATATATATGCACACACATACACCGACACACACACACACAGACACTGAGAACTATATATATGCACACACACACACACACACACACACACACAGACACTAAGAATTATATATATGCACACACACACACACAAACACACACACAGACACTTCCTATCTAGACTCTATCTTTTCTCCGCTGGTCCAGTCTCTTCCCACCTACATCCGTGACTCTTCTGACGCCCTACGTCATTTTGACAATTTCCAGTTTCCTGGTCCCAACCGCCTCCTCTTCACTATGGACGTCCAATCGCTCTACACCTCCATCCCCCACCAGGATGGTTTGAGGGCTCTCCGCTTCTTCCTGGAACAGAGGCCCAACCAGTCCCCATCCACCACCACCCTCCTCCGCCTGGCTGAACTTGTTCTCACATTGAACAACTTCTCCTTCAACTCCACGCACTTCCTTCAAGTAAAAGGTGTCGCTATGGGTACCCGCATGGGTCCTAGTTATGCCTGTCTTTTTGTGGGATATGTCGAGCATTCTTTGTTCCAGTCCTACTCAGGCCCCCTCCCCCAACTCTTTTTCCGGTACATTGATGACTGTATCGGTGCCGTTTCCTGCTCCCGCCCCGAACTCGAAAACTTTATCAACTTTGCTTCCAATTTCCACCCTTCTCTCACCTTTACATGGTCCATCTCTGACACTTCCCTTCCCTTCCTCGACTTCTCTGTCTCCATCTCTGGGGATAGGTTGTCTACCAATATCCATTATAAGCCCACTGACTCCCACAGCTACCTCGACTACACTTCTTCACACCCTACCTCCTGTAAGGACTCCATTCCATTCTCCCAGTTTCTCCGTCTCCGACGCATCTGCTCTGATGATGCTACCTTCCATGACGGTGCTTCTGATATGACCTCCTTTTTCCTCAACCGAGGATTTCCCCCCACTGTGGTTGACAGGGCCCTCAACCGTGTCCGACCCATTCCCCGCACCTCTACCCTCACCCCTTCCCCTCCCTCCCAGAACCGTGACAGGGTTCCCCTTGTCCTCACTTTTCATCCCACCAGCCTCCATATCCAAAGGATCATCCTCCGCCATTTTCGCCACCTCCAGCGTGATGCCACTACCAGTCGCATCTTCCCCTCCCTTCCCCTGTCAGCATTCCGAAGGGATCGTTCCCTCCGCGACACCCTGGTCCACTCCTCCATTACCCCCACCACCTCGTCCCCGTCCCAGGGCACCTTCCCTTGCAATCGCAGGAGGTGTAACACCTGCCCATTTACCTCCTCTCTCCTCACTATCCCAGGCCCCAAACACTCCTTTCAGGTGAAGCAGCGATTTACTTGTACTTCTTTCAATGTAGTATACTGTATTCGCTGCTCACAGTGTGGTCTCCTCTACATTGGGGAGACCAAGCGCAGACTGGGTGACCGCTTTGCGGAACATCTCCGCTCAGTCCGCAAGCAGGACCCTGAGCTTCCGGTTGCTTGCCATTTCAACACTCCCCCCTGCTCTCATGCTCACATCTCTGTCCTGGGATTGCTGCAGTGTTCCAGTGAACATCAACGCAAGCTCGAGGAACAGCATCTCATCTACCGATTAGGCACACTACAGCCTGCCGGACTGAACATTGAGTTCAATAATTTCAGAGCATGACAGCCCCCCACTTTACTTTCATTTTTAGTCATTTTTAGTTAATTTTTCTTCCTTTTTTTTGCATTCCTTTTTACATTTTTTGCATTTATTTCATTTCATGTTAGTTTGTTCAGTTTGCTTACCCACTGTTTTTTTCAGGTTGTTTTTCTTCAGGTTTGCACTTGCTGATGTTCTATATTCAGTATATTCACACCTAATCTGTACTAATGCTTTGTCTTTCAAAACACCATTAACATATTGTTTGCCTTTGCTCCGTGACCTTTTGGTCAGCTATGTGGCCTGGTCCAATCTGCACCTTCTCCTTTGTTATCTCTTGCCCAACCCCCACCTCACTTGTTTATAATCTGTGACTTTTCTAATATTTGTCAGTTCCGAAGAAGGGTCACTGACCCGAAACGTTAACTCTGCTTCTCTTTCCACAGATGCTGCCAGACCTGC
>NC_090398.1:69403692-69406192 GCF_036365525.1 Heterodontus francisci | reverse complement strand
CACACCACAGACCAGACACTGAGAATTATATAATTGCACCCACGCACACCACAGTCCAGACACTGAGACTTATATATATGCACACACACACACACACACCACAGCCCAGACAGTGAGACATATATATATGCACACACACGCACACAAACACACACACACACACACACACACCACAGCCCAGACACTGAGACTTATATATATGCACACACACACACACACACACACACACAAACACACACACCACAGCCCAGACACTGAGACTTATATATATGCACACACACACACAAACACACCACAGCACAGACACTGAGACTTATATATATGCACACACGCACAAACACACACACACACACCACAGCCCAGAAACTGAGAATTATATATGTGCACACACACACACACACACACACACACACAAACACACCACAGCACAGACACTGAGACTTATATATATGCACACACGCACAAAAACACACACACACACCACGGCCCAGACACTGAGAATTATATATATGCACAGACGCACAAACACACAGACACACACACCACAGCCCAGACACTGAGAATTATATATATGCACACACACACACACACACACACACCACAGCCCAGACACTGAGACTTATATATATGCACACACTTGCAAACACACACACACACACACACACACCACAGCCCAGACACTGAGAATTATATATATATACACACGCACACACACACACACTCACACACACACACAGACACCACAGCCCAGACACTGAGACTAATATATATGCACACACACACACACACACACACCACAGCCCAGACACTGAGACTTATATATATGCACACACACACACACACACAAACACACACACACACACACACCACAGCCCAGACACTGAGACTTTTATATATGCACACACACACACACACACACACACCACAGCCCAGACACTGAGAATTATATATATGCACACACACACACACACCACAGCTCAGACACTGAGACTTATATATATGCACACACACACACACACACACACACACACACACACCACAGCCCAGACACTGAGACATATATATATGCACACACACACACACACACACCACAGCCCAGACACTGAGACATATATATATGCACACACTCACACACACACACACACACACACACACACACACACCACAGCCCAGACACTGAGACATATATATATGCACACACACACACACACACACAACACCACAGCCCAGACACTGAGAATTATTTTTATGCACACACACACTCACACACACCACAGCCCAGACACTGAGATTTATATATATGCACACACACACACACACACACACACACACACACACACACACACACATCACAGCTCAGACACTGAGACTTATATATATGCACACACACACACACACACACAAACACCACAGTCCAGTCACTGAGACGTATATATATGCACACACACACACACACACCACAGCCCAGACACAGAGACTTATATATATACACACACACACACCATTGCCCAGACACTGAGACTGATATATATGCACACACACACACACACCACACCCAGACACTGAGACATATATATATGCACAAACACACACACACACACCACACCCAGACACTGAGACATATATATATGCACAAACACACACACACACACTCACACCACAGCCCAGACACAGAGAATTATATATATGCACGCACACACACACAAACGCACACACACACACACACACACACACACACACACCACAGCGCAGACACTGAGACATATATATATGCACACACACACACACACACACCACAGCCCAGACACTGAGACATATATATATGCACACACACACACACACACACACACACACACACCACAGCCCAGACACTGAGACATATATATATGCACACACACACACACACACACACAACACCACAGCCCAGACACTGAGAATTATATATATGCACACACACACACTCACACACACCTCAGCCCAGACACTGAGATTTATATATATGCACACACACACACACACACACACACACACACACACACACCACAGCTCAGACACTGAGACTTATATATATGCACACACACACACACACACACACACACACACACACCACAGTCCAGTCACTGAGACTTATATATATGCACACACACACACACACACCACAGCCCAGACACAGAGACTTATATATATACACACACACACACCATTGCCCAGACACTGAGACCGATATATATGCACACACACACACACACACAACACACCCAGACACTGAGACATATATATATGCACAAACACACACACACACACTCACACCACACCCAGACACTGAGACATATATATATGCACAAACACACACACACACACTCACACCACAGCCCAGAAACAGAGAATTATATATATGCACACACACACACACAAACGCACACACACACACACACACACACCACAGCGCAGACACTGAGACTGATATATATGCACACACACACACACTCACACACACTCA